>NW_006159505.1:6078257-6104771 GCF_000334495.1 Tupaia belangeri chinensis | reverse complement strand
CTGCTGACCGCCTCGTTGCCAAATCCCATTTTAAATAGCACAAGATAAATATTAATACTCCTGTGATGAGTAATTTTGTGTGTTCCTTTGGAGGGCATTTTTAGATGAGATTCACTTTCTATCAGCGGACTTGGGGTGAAGCAGGTTACCCTCCATACTGTGGGTGGACTTCATCCAATCACTTAAAGTCCTGAACAGAACATAAAAGAATGCCCTTCCCGCACAAGAGGGAATTCTCCAGCAAACTGCCTTTGGATTTCATCCTCACCATGGACTCTCCTGGGTGTCCAGCCTGCCAGCCCACACTCCCCACATTGCAGATTTTAGAATCGCCAGCTTCCATAATCCTGTGAGTCAATTCCTTATTATAAATCTCTTTCTATACATATCCACATCTGACTGGTTCTGTTTCTCTGGAGATCTGTGACTAATTCAGCCAGCAGGGCAGCCAGGACTTGAGGGTCCATGATCACAGGGGAAAGGAGCCTTGAGAAATGGGTCTTACGTGGGGCATGTGAATTTCCCTTGAGGGATTTCTGACATTTAAGGTGCACATGTGTGGGGTGAGAAAGCAGGCAAAAACCAGCTGTGTAAAGCCAAAATTGCAGGTAGGGATTTCAGCAGTCTCAGGGGACTGGGGAGGAACAATGAAAGGCAAGGCCCCAATGAGGAGGGCCCCAGATGTGGGTTGAGACCGGTGAAAGGGGATTAGGGTAAAGGAAGAGAGAGGCCTTGACTGAGCCACAGTGACCCAATGTACTTTTCCTGCGCCAGGAGAAAATATTACTGAATTTGAAGGAAGATTGCATCACTCAGATTCTGTGCTGATGTCCAAGGCAATCAAGACTTCTCAGGGAGCCAGGCCTGGCTTTGTCCTTCCACATGTGTGACCTTGAGCAAGCTACTTCATTTCTCTGGCCTCGATGTTCTCCAACGTGAGTAGGGGAGGGAATGCTGCTCCCTAGTGCACAGCTGTTGCAGAGGTGCTAGGCACTCACAGGTACCAGATAAATGCTTTCTCCTCCTTCCTTCCCTTCTTTCCCACACAGATAGCATGAAGACCAGCTGCGAAGCTATCTCCCAAGCGGATGAGTCACACAGGGCTTTGATAAGACAGTACCCAGCAACATAAACTCTAGGCAGGGTGCTTGACATTAAGGCTCAAAAGGACAAAATCCCGAAGGATTGGGATTCCTATGGCCCCACGTCTGTGGGTGCTGGTCCCCGCAAATCCCCTCCAGTTCACCATCCATCCTTCACTTTGAGCAATGGAACAGCCTTATCAGGAAAAGCTGCCAGACCACCTGCCCTTCTTAAAATTCCTGTTTTATCACCAAACTTTCAAAGTTGTTATTTTAACATCTCAGTACTGGAGAGCCTTGGGAAATAGTTCTCTCACGGGCAACATGGAAACTTTGCTCTGCGTAGAGTGACCCAACTCCCACTGTGACTCTGGTGAACCCTCTTGACCCTGCAAAGCCCGGCTCAGACCCTTCCTGCTCTCTGAAGCTTTCTCTGACGTCCTCCTGGTGCCCAGGGAGACATAAATTAATTGCTTCCTGTAATAAAGAGTCTAACTCTGTTTTTATGATGTTTAGCTGCTGAGAGCTTTTAAGCCTCATCCCTCCCCCTTTTCTTGTGCCCCACAGCTGGGCAAGCTGATAAGGTGCTCCAGCCTTTGGAGCCAAGTTTCTGCCCAGTGGAGGGAACCTTCATCCCTGCCCCTTCCCTCTGTGAAAAGGCCAAGTCAGCTCCCTTCCCAGATCCACCCTGTCGTCCTCAGGAAAGCCTCTAAGCATTTACGTATGTGTGGCATCTTGACATCGGAACCCGATTTGGGGTGGAGGTCCGTCCCCTTTCTTCAGAGGGACAATAGCATTTCCCCCATTTATGACTCAACTGCACGTTGACACAAAACTATGCCCTTGATGACATTTGCAGACATTTTTGCACGTATAGACCTCTGTGTGTATGTGTGAGGGGGTGTTAGGTCTTCAGTGATCGTTGCATTAAACCCAGTAATACATTCTCAAAATCAAGAAAACAGACACACGACACACACTCAATTTCAAATCATTTCCATTTGCCAGGTGAGACACATTGAGGGGGACATTCCTCTAGGAAGGAGAATCTGTGGTCCCACCTGGGTGCCCAATACCCAGGTCCCTCCTCTTAGGCAAGGCACCCTGCAACTGCAACCTTTGTCTCATGGCAGGTTGATCAGCATATACTTGAAGACTGGGACCCATCTCAGTCCCCTTGGTGTTCCCGACCGTTAGCTCACGGTAAGGAAATGTTCTATGATTATACATCGACTAAGATTTCTGGAATCCACGGGGTTGTGAGACACCATTCACACACTTCAGATGAAGCAAACACGCTCCGAGGCACCACTGGCTCCATTTAACAGGCCGAGGGCAGCATGGCGGAGATTAAGACCTGAGACTTACAGGAATTCTAGTCTGTACCAGAGACTATTGCTGCATAAGGTCGGGGCTCCGCAGCGTGTTTCTGCACAGGGTTGCATGATACCCACTTGAGCTCTGTGGGTGGGCAGGACTCTGTCGAAATAACTCAGTTCTGCTACTGACATTGTAGCAGAGAGTGCTGGCTGTGCTCCAGGGAAGCATTACACATGGACCCCCAAATTTACATTTCATGTAACTTTCATGCCCCAGAAAGTAATGTCCATCCTTTAGTTCTTATCCAACCATGACAAATTGTTAAAAACAATTAAAAGACAGGGAACTGCAAAAAAGGCAGGGGGTAGGTGGGCTTGGTTTCAATCCCTGCACAAAGTGAACGGCGATGCAAGTCCAGAGTGACACTTCCCCCGACCTCAGCTGCAGAGCAGGGCCCATGGGTGGTTGGGGAAGGCATGAGAGGAGCTGGAAGGGAAGACGGGATGGCAGGGTGGCAAAGCCACACAGGGACCCTGCATAGGGGTCACAATCTCTGGGAAGGAGTGACAGCACTAAATTAAAAAAGTGTCCTAGCGTTACTAAGATTCACAGCAGTGAGAGAGGCGAGGATTGAGCAAGCAGTGAGACCTGACCTAGACTCAAAATACACCTTCCCCAAGGTAAGGTCAGAGGTGATCCACAGCACAGGACTCTGAGCTGAGCTAAGGAGGGCTACAGAAGGGGCCCCTGAGGCTAGAGGTCGGGCAGAGAGCTGCCAAAAGACCAAGACTTCTTCTCCCACGGCAGAGGGGCCCTGAGGGGCTGCAGGATGGAAGGAGCAGAGCAGGGACCCCGGCCAGCCCAAAGGAACTAGTCGCTGGCATTGGCCACCAAGGTCACGTCCATGGGGCTGCTCCCCACAGCAGCAGCGACGTGAGCCTCACAGCCCCGTAGGCCTGCTATCCGGCAGCCAAGTGGTCTCTGCCCCGTCCCAGCCCCGGCCATCTGCAGCCACCCAGGGCCCCTCAGATCAAGGCCACAGTTAATCTGCTCCCCAAGGAAGGTCAGGGGAAAGCTCCAGCCTGAGCACTTCCCAGGTCCTTATCCCCACGGATTCCTCTCAGGGAAGATAAGCCCCAGCTTGGCCAAGGTGGGTGGGAAAGGAGAATGACTTCCTTAATTGGCATTTTCCAGTTGAGAGAACATTTTGCCTAATTAGGAAATGTCTCCCGGTCACTCTGACACGTCCCAGAGTAGGCGCTGTGGACCCCTGGGCCCCCCGGGCGGTGGGGGGCGGTGCAGGGCCCGCGGGCTCTGACGCAGATGTTTACCTGATGTCCTGGGCCGGGATCTGGTTTACGTTGGGAAAGCAGACTGTTTACGGGACGCCACATCTGCCTCGTCCTCTGGCTCCCTTTCATTTCCCTGTAATGTTGTGCAGGTCCCTCTCAGGTCTCTGTGGGAACGCCCGCGACATCACGCGAGTCACGCCGGCCCGGACAGCCCCATCTGGGAAACACATCAGCTCAGGACTTGGCACAGGGTGCAGATGCAGAGGGTGCGGGGACACCCTGATGGATGGTGGGAACCCGGGCCCAGAGCCAGGCACAGGGCCCCAGAGGGGGCGGGGGTCTTCTCCTTCTCCTTGCCCACAACCAAGGCTGGGCCAGTGGTGCCATCAGGACGCCGACCGCTCTGGCATGTTCTGGAAGCTGAAACCGACAGGGGGCAGTGGGGTCTGAGAGTGCCCCTTCAAGCTGAGAAGCCCCAGTTCCCGGGGCCTGAGTACCCTGACCCCAGCTGCAGAGCAGGGAGCCTGGGCGGTCTGGGAAGGCAGGAGAGGCCCTGGGAAGGGAGACGGGGTGCAGGACACAAAGCCACACAGGGACCCTGTGGCCCCTCCCTGCCCGCCTGCCCCTCAGACCATGGGCTGTGCCTGCTGTCCCAGAGGCTGCCACTCCTGCTGTGGGAATGAGGCCCTGCTGTTGGCAGACAGGCTGAGTTCTTCCCAAGTTGCCCCTGGCCCCTCAGCCTCCATGCTGGCCAGGCTGCTCCAGGCCTGCGTGCGACCACTGCGCCTAGGCCAACCTTCTCTAGAATATTCAGCCAGAATCTGCAGGCTGAGACAGCCCTCCCACCGCACCCCGTTCTGCCATTTTGTGAGCATTCTAGAAAGCAAAAGGATGACAGAGGAAAAGATGAAAGAGTGCACCCACTGCAGCCCTTGCAGACTAAGCCTGAGCAGCAGGTCCCACCCATGGGGTCTGCTTGGTGAGCGACACCAAGTCCCCCCTGAGAGTTCACGGGCCACCAAGTCCTTCATCCCCGTCCTTAGTCATAGGACCGTGGAGACTGCCCTGGTCACAGCTCACAGTTACCTATGACCACACACCTGGGTTCTGGGCCCACGGAGAGGATGCTAACACTGGGTCAGACATCCTGGCAGGACCTCCACCCCAGCCCCCTAACTGTCCTTCTGGTGGGAAATGCACGTACCCTAACATTTACCGTCGTGGGCACTTGGGTGCAGGTCAGGCCGTGAAGGGCACTCGCGTTGCCATGTAGCCCTCACCGCCTTGTCCCCTAGAGCGTTCCGGTCTTCCCGGACAGACACCGTCCCATAAACACGAGCTGCCCACTGCCCTCCGCCCTGCCCTGGCCCCCACCATGTGCTTTCTGTGCCCGTGATTTGACTCAAGGCAGCTCCTGGAGCGGAATCCTACAGTTTCTGTCCTCCTGACTGGCTCCCTTCACTGAGCGCAGGTCTCCCAGCACGTCCAGTTGAAGGACGCGGCAGAAATTCACTCCTTTTGAAGGCTTACTCATATCCCAGCACATGGATAGACCACGTTTGTTTCTTCAGTCTTCCGTTAGCAGACACTTGGGTTGCCCCCAGCGTGTGGTTTCTCTGAATCATGCAGCTGTGGCCACATGTACGCCAGGGCTGCTCTGGTCTCTGCTCCCGGTTCTCCGGAGCTAGCCTAGGAGGGCGACCGCTGCGTCTCACGGGAGCTTCGTGCTCAGTGCTCTTCCTTGAAGGAGCTCACTTCTCCAACTACGGCTCTCTTTCATCTTCGCCTTTGTCATCCTTTCTGCTTTCTAGAATGCTCGTGGAATGGAGGGTCCTCCAGCAGTCATCTGAACCATAAGTGTGGATTCCTCACCCGAGGACCAAGGGGCAGAAGACAGAGCAGCTGGGACACCTGAGGACATGTCGCTGGCTCCCAGGCTCCCTTCAGCAGACACGTACGTGACAGGATTAAAATTAAAATTCCTCCTTGTTTAGGACATTGGCATTCTGGGTTTTCTCTTAAAACTGACTCAAAAAAAAAATACTACTTTTGGAAAAAACAGAATTACACATTTTATTGCAAAGAAAAACGAATCACAGATAGAGTTAGGTATAATCTCACCACCCAGAGGTGCCCTTGCTTTGTATTTTGTTCGTTCATTTGTTATTTTTTTAATATATATCCCGTCTTTTTTGCTTCCAGGCCTGTGGTCATTCTGTGAACAGAGTAGCGTGTCTGGGATTCTCCACGCGGCTACGCCTTTTGGAATCAGTGACCTCCACGGCTTGTGACACTCCCTCTCGAGTCTGCGCCTTTGTGTGACACGGTTGGAAATCTTTAGCCAACAGCCCTCCCATCAGTCACTCGTGGGTCCTTCTGCGGGGAAAGACTCCAGGTGTGGGTGCCAGGCGGCCACCCGAGTGCGACACCCCTCTGTCAGCCGTGCCAGGCGGCCACCTGAGTGCGACACCCCTCTGTCAGCCTGGCCCAGAGCTCCCTGCAAAGCACAGGCGACGGGAGGACACTGAGCGCGCCCCACCGCAGGGCACAGGGCGCCTCGCCACCCCTCCTCAGCCCGTGGCCCTTGCCACGTCTTCCCCTTCCCTGCGTCTCCTACCGGGCACTGAACATATTTCAGCAGTGAGTCTTCCTTCTGTTTCCCTCACTTTTATTTGGTTTCTACTCTATTCTTTCCGTTTTCTAGATGCTAATGGTGGAAAACTCTGTCTCCATTTGTTAAGTTATTTTTAAATTTCTTTATTTGTTTTTCTTAATTACAAAAGGACTCAGTCTCAGAGTCATGAATGCAAACCATGGCTCGTGTACCAGGGAAAAAGTGAAAGTAAACATCTTTTCTTACTGAACTGTGGTTGGAGCGGGACAATAAACATACATTAAGTGGAGCTTGTGGAAAAGATAAGATGATGAGCATTCACAGAGCGGCTTAATCCAACTCCCTTTCAACCTCTTCTCACGGCTCTGCAAGAGACCTCTTTATCGTTGCAGAAGATAAATTTGTCCACGGAGCCTTTCATTTTCTGCTGACTGAGGACGGCTGGACAGATGGCTCAGTTGAGCAGGAAGTGAATGTCCTGGGAGCAGGGGCTCTCGGTGGAACAAGACTCTTGGTGCCATCAGCTAATGTCCTTATGCCAGAGGAGGGTTCAAGGAGGCAAGGAACCTTCCTAATAGTGAGCTCGGTTTGAGGCTAGAGTCTGATGGAGAAGTAGCCACAGTAGTTGGGAGCCCCTCACTGTGTCCCTTTGTCCTGTGGCCCCTCCTGGCCATGCAAGAGAGCAGAGGATCAGCCTCAGACCCCGTTGCAGCCTCATAGCTGATGTCCACTGGGCAGTTTGTCCCAGAGCCCTTTGGCATCAGGAAGGAAGGCCTGAGCTCAGACATTGACATGCACGGGGTTTTCTTATTCAGCTTGGTTTCTACTGTGGTGTTGCCATGTTGGATAGTGCTGGGGAAAGCAGGCAGCCCTGTCCTAGCACCCACACATCCTTGCCATGGGTCTAGACTGAGAAACCCAAGCACCCCGATGCTCTCAGCTCATTCTATATGTAGGCCCAGAAAGAAGTAAGAGGGTGAGGGTGACCATCCTGCCACTACTTTGTCTGTGGTTGGGGTGGAAGCTTTTTTGTTGCAACGTTTGCTACTTGCTCTAAATTTGCTGTGTACTAGTGTTACTGTCATCATGTCCCCAGATTTCCTGCCATGGGACTTGTGACAAACAGAATGCCGCAAGCTTGCAGACATGCATGCTCCTTCCATGCTGTTCTGAATAAGGTCTCTTGCCTGTTACCCGGAGTGTCACACCCTTCCCTACAGAAGACAGAGCCCTTGGTTGGTGCAGAACTCTTCTGGGGGAATGACCAACTACCTCACTTCCACTTGCAGCCTGAGGATGCAGGCAGTCAGGAGTGTGGGTTTGCATCTGTCAGACGGAGCTAGGCTAACCTGTCACCCTCTGCATTGGACAGACGTCTCCCTTGGGGAGGTTGTGTTGGTTCATATCACCCAAGCCACTGAAAGCCACTTTCGTGTTCTCATCCCCTTCCAGCCTCACAGCAATCCTCACAGCACCCTCTTCATCCTTCTTGAGGAGCTCCCTCATCTCAGCGTCTGGGACCTACCTCCTGGTTCCCCTGCTCGCTCTCTAAGGGACCCCACTTCAGCCCCTTCCTGTCTATCACTTTGAACTTCTTGGGGTTCTTTCTCTTCTCCCTCTCTTCTCCCCTCCTCCTCTTCTCCTTGCTCCTCCACCTCTTCATTTATCTGTATGTGTCTCTCTCTCCCTTTCTCACTCCCCACTTCTCTCTTTCTCCCTCTATCTTGATATTGCTTCTATCTGCAAGAATTTCTAAATGGTATTTCTGACTCTTCACCAGTAACTGTGCCTTAACAGCATAGGCTCCTTATCAGCTATGGACTAGACACCTCTCGGCTATCTCAAAGCACCTGAATCCCAGCACACCACACATGTGACAACCATTACAGGAGCTGGAGGCACCCTCAATGAGGAACCCAAGGGGTTTGCTTTCCCTCCAACCTCACGTTCCATCCATCAGAGGGTCCTGTCATTTACACCTCTAAAATGGGCTTCCAATTTATCCGAGTCTCGAAAGTATGGCTGACTTCCCTTCCTTCCTACCCTGGTCTTTTACCACCGTCATTTGTCACCTTCCAGAGCTTTATTCCCATAACTTGGCTGGTCACTTCCATTCTTCCCTCCTCACGACAACCCATCATCACAGAGTAGCGACAGTGGCCTTTAAGAAACACAAACCATCTCCTCTCACTCCTCTGCTTCAAAGCCACAATGGCTTCCTGCTGCACTTAGAATAAAAGCTAAAAGCCTCCACGGATCCTGGTTCTGACTGGTATAGCGTGGGCCTTCCCCAGGGGGCTCCATGGAGGCATGGACACGGGCGTAGGGTGATGGCTCCTCATGATGTCACGTCTCCCAGACAGATTGATGGGTCTTTCCATTCTTTCATAAATTATATTATTAAATGAAGTTAGTTAATTCAATTTTGTAGTTTATGGCCTGTGGACCTAAACCTTTTTTGTTTAATTTACTTCTGATTATTCCATACTTTAGCCGCTTGTGTCATTGGTCATGTCAAGCGAGGCCGTGGGGCTTTGTGTGTTTACCTTGTCCCAGCTGCCACTCCACATATAAACAATGTCTCCCTCCAGATGGAGAAGGGCTGTTTTTCATCCAAGGGCACACACACGCTCCCAGCCCAGCATACAATGCGCCTTTTCTTCCTTGGTCTGACATGCCAAGATCTTGTCAAAGACCAGACACCAGCTCTCGAGTTTATTAAGTTTCCTGCCTTTCTTTCTTTTCTGTTTTTTTCTTTTTCTTTTTTTTTAATGTCCATTTTTACCTTTAGCAACTTCTTTCTCCTTTTTAAAAAAAATGTATTAGGTTGGAAGTTTTGTTCCTCATTTCTCTAGAAATGATTTTTAACTAAACAAAAAGGCCTTAATGTACTGAAGTTTGGCATCCTGATGAGTTTTTCTGTATTTTCTTAAATCGATCAGTCGCTTTAATTGTAAAAAGAATACCTGCTTATGGTTCCTAGGAAAACAGTAGACTTAACGTATTTCCTAGGCAAATACGTTCAAGCTGAAAGCCGTCCCCACATTCCCTCTCTTTCCAATGTTAGCATATTTCAGTACGAATTTTTACCTAGCTTTCTGTGCTAAGGTAGACATAGATACACATTTCCTTTTATTTCTGAAATGAGGAGATGTTTAAGGTCAACATCTATAAACTGTAACCTCTCCTCTCTGCATAGCCCATTGTATAATTGTGCCATCCTGAACTCAAGAGCTACCCTACTGATGGACAAATCACATTATTTCCACATTATTTGTTTTGCATTGTTCGGTTGTTTTCATGAAACAGAAGGCAGCAAAAGACCTCCTGTTTATGAATATCTTTGTGCTGACAATGTTTCAAATAAGACAAAGATCCAAAAGAAGACCGAAGAGCCAAAGGATGTTCCCATTTCAAATTTAAAAGATGAAGACAAAGAGATCAGTAGAAATAGGAGCAAGTAATCTACACAGGAAATTCACACAGAAGAGGAAATATTAAAGGCAATGTATATGTAAAGAAGAAGTCGGTACCAGTCTTAAAAAGACAAAGGAAAGCAATAAATGAGGTAGAATTCATCCCAAGTTGATGAGAAAGTGAAGAAGTGGGCACCACCTGTCATGGCGTCCTCCCAGCTTGTCCAGGATTTTCCTTTAAAAAAAAAAAAAAGTTGGCTTTTTCTCTGCTATTTCTTTCTTCTTTCGCTCTTTTTCTTTCTCTTTCTCTCTCCTCTCTCTTCTTCTTTCTTTCTTTCCTTCTTTCAGGCAGAGAGAGACAAAGGGAGGGAAGAAACAGGCCCCTCCAATAGGATCCTCTCCACCCCTAGCTCCGGCTAACCAAGGTCACAGGCTTGCATGCGGCACCCGGCTTGCACGGGAAGCCCTGGGACACCACGCTGGGCCTTCCTGTGTGGTTCTAGTACCATGAAGATTTGTGTCACTGCTGTGCCACCATGACTGGCTATGAGTTGTCCCCCCCCCCGGCCCTTTTTTTTAAGCATGAAAAACTCTGCATCAGAACCTGTCTCATTCAAGTCCCCTTTTCAAGTAATTTGCCAATAACAAACACAAAGTTTACCAGCACATGTTCGTCTCACCAGCTATCCCAACTTAAGCAACTGTGTTTTTCTCATATGGTATAAGTTATCTTTTGGTCCTCCTGAGTCAACTAGAACCATAAGGAATAATGGTGCTGACGATGGGAATGGGAATGTCTACCTTAATATTTTTTTTTTTCTTTTTCAGATTTTTTCCATAAGGCTCATGTGTTCTTTTGGAGAGAAAGTGAGAAATCACTCCTTGCAGGAATGGCCATGCCACCATCACTTCTCTTCCATTCTCTTCTAAGGATTTTGGGCATGAATCCACATGTACCCAGCGTTTTTTTTTTTTTTTTTTTCCAAAGCCACTGAGTCTGGGATCTGAACCATGCAATCAGTCATGTGGGATCCAGTGCCTTAACCACCACACCACCTGCTGGGTCCCCTTAGTCTTCATTTTATTAACAGTGGCTTCAGTTTCATATTTTAAAATTACGTTCATCATTGGGAACCAGCAGTTAGCGTAATGGCTATGTTGCTGGACTCCCACGTAGTCGACCGCGGTTCGTGTCCCGGACCCGGTGGCTTAAAACTCACACAGGGCGCGTGTGCGTGCGTGCCCAAGATCCCGAGAGGAGAATGGAGGAGAAGGGATTGTGGCGTGACCATCCCCCCTGGGGGGTGATTTCTCGCTTTCTGTCTCTATGTCTCTCTCTGTCTGTCTGGCGAGCGTATGCGCCCTACAGTGAAAATCTCTCCAAAAAAAAAAAAATTATGTTCATCATTGACTTTTGAAAAATACTATCTTTCATGGTTAAGCAGTTTCTGTCTTTGTTTGATATTGGCTGTTTTGATATGAATGGCTGTTGAGTTTTCTCAAGTGCTTCGTGGGTATCTATAGAAAATATTTGACGTTTCATTGGTTTTCCATCAGTCATCTTTCCTGTTGGCACTATCATTTCCTTGTGGGGAACCCCAAACGTGTAGTTTTTGTGGGATGCGGTAGTTTCTTCCCTCCAGTAAAGGCATAGACGCCAGCCCCTTCCTCTGCCCCAGCGGCCTAAGACAGGCAAGCGTAGCAGACTGGCCCTGGCTCAGTGTCCAGGCCTGTTCTGTCTCTTGCCTGGGTACAAGGCCAGGTATCCTGGCCCTGGTCCTACTAGGGTGCCACCTGAGAGGCACTGCATGTCTTCTTTCTGGCCTTCCCCCCAAAAGTCATGGGGTTTTTTTTGGTTTGTTTGTTTGTTTGTGTTTTTTTTTTTCCAGTATGACTGTGTTTAAATTGTTCAGGAACTATTGACATTGGACTCATGGGGACAAAGAACACCATAGCCACCTTCCAGTTGGAGTTGGTCTGGGTGGAAAACAGATGAATAACGGGAAACCTCTCTGAAGGCAGCCTAGCACAGCCATCGCACGCATCGTGAGCTACTCCCTGGTCACTAAAGACAGTGAATGGATGTCCTCAGCAACTGCCCAAGCTCCACATAGGCTCCCCGGACCACGGACAAGAGGAGGACTGAGTAGATCCCCATAGCTATCAATGCCTCTGAGAAGCACATACAAAAATGCATGCTGGTGGTGTGGTGGTTAAGTTGGCTGGAGCCCACATGGCCCACTGCATAGTTCAAGTCCCAGATTTGGCAGCTTGAAAAACATTTCGAAGCATGTGTGTGTGTGTGTGCATGTGTGTGTGCGTACCCAAAATCCTGAGAGGAGAATGGAGAAGGGCTTGCGATGTGACCATCCTCCCTGGGGGAGATTTTTCACCTTTCCTTTCTCTTCCTCTCTCCATCTGACTCCCCTCCAGCAAGCTCCTGTGTCCTGTAGTAAAATTAAAAACTAACAAACAAAAACAACAACAAAAAAACCCTGATGCATGTTTTTGGGGAAATGATGGAAATCAGCTCACTTCCGGGAACTGAGCAGTCCAGGGATACTACCACACCCAAGAACCCCCTGTTCTGAGCTTGGGTTTAGAGAACAACGTGAGTATTGAGACTGGGACTCTAGCAGCAGCTGCCGTTCTGGGGCAGTCTCCTTCCAGGGCAAACGGCTGTGGAGCCTGACATCTGCAGCGACTCTGAGATCCAGGCAGTGTGCGTCTCTTGTCTGCACTGAGCATCCTGTTACAGTCCTGCCTTGGGGAGGGGGTGTCACACTAGGCTCTCCGCCTCAGGTCTGCAGCTTGTCCAGCCCGCACACCAAAGGCATCTCTGGTAGGACCACAGAGGAGGTGCAACACACGCCTGGTGCTTTCCAGAGAACGGGCAACAAGTCCAGGGGCAGTTAGGCACACGCTACGTCTGGACCTGCTCTGAGGCTCCTCCAAGCCGCAGGGAAGTGACGGTTCCTTGTGCTATTGATGCTCAGTGATGGGTCACCCAGTTCGAGGCTGGAAGTACCCTAATGATACTCGATTGTGCCTCTGGGACCCCTTAGCAGGACAGGCTGTCAGCCCTGAGTGAGGCTGAGCTGCAGTCTCAGCTCTGCCCCCTGGAGGTGAAAGGCGTTCCATGTCGCCAGGCGGTTTCTGATTCCATGTGGACACTTCAGAAATTCCCAGGGCAAGAATGACAGTGGAGAGCTCAGGGTTTCAGGACAAAGCTACGTCTTCTTTATCATGTGACAATTCTCTTTTTGATTAAAGAAAAAAAAAATCCCACCCTCTCCTATTTTTAAGTGAGAAAATGAACACTTATACACATGATACCAAGATGCCATGGGGCTCCCGAGTCTCTCAGCGGGCCCTACAGGATAGGCCTCACCCTGAAGGGCAGCAGGCTTGGTGGCCGCTCTGAGGGAGTAAGAGTGTGAGCGGGCCGAGGCTCGCACTCATCCTGAAGGGGGCAGGGGGTCCCAGGGACAGGCGTGCACACCCCTGCCACACGGCACTCTCCACCCCCTCCCCCCATGGTCTCTCAACAGCCCCATTCCTGAAACTACACAGAAGTGCTCCAAGTGTGTGTTTCCCCAACAGCAGGCTCGGAGACGTGGACCAGAGTGCATGCAGGAGTGACCGCAGGGAGCACGGGGAAGGGGACGGCTGGGGCAGACATGGCTGGAGCCAGGAGAGCTGCAGGACCCGCTGCAGGACCCACTGTCTGAGCTATCTCTGTAACTCTGGGCCTCTGTCAGTACAAGTGACCCCGGAAGGGCTCTGCTTCCAGACCTCCTAGCTCCCCCAGCACACACACTGTCGCCTCTTGGTGACCTCTAGGTGGACTATAGCACCTATTACAATGGCTTGTTCATATCACAGCTGAGGGGTCATCAAGGTCTTCAGAGAGCCCCCTTCAGGCACAGGCTCCTGGCCGGATGGCTTCTTCCAAGCAGCTTGACCATGTCGGAGTCCTGTATAGGTGTGTTCTCTGAACCCGGTACCCCACCACCATCGCCCAACTTCAGGGGCGCCCAGGAATGCAACGTTCCTGCCTCCCAGGGGCAAGGAAGTGGGACTTACAAGTAGCTAGTGCCACTATGGCTGTTCGAGGAGGAAAAAAATATGACTGAAGACAGCAGGTGGCTCTGCTCACGTCGGAGACAGCCAGCAGAGAACTGCCGTGAGTGTATTTAGCACTGATTAAAGGTGACATTGAAGAAACTGTTTGGAAAGCAAATCTTCCCAGTGGGCAGGACTTCAAGCAACACAATTTGCCTTCCAGTTTTTTGGACACAGAGAGGGAGACACAGAGTTAGAGACACAGTGACAGAGAGAGATGATTGTGAATAGGTAACAGCTGTCAGGTGAGGGTTCTGCAAAGTTTGAAAGTCAGGCAGGGTCCAAATGGCTAAAAATCTGCTTTTTTAAAAAATAATTGAATGTATAAAAATTAGCCTTGGTGCCAGTGGGCTTTTGAGCTAATGGATCTCAGCCTGAAGTGAAGAAATAAACAACCCAGGGTCCACACGCAGAGGCCGTCTCGGGCTCATTTATAGAACAATCTCTCACAACCTCGCCTCCCCCTCCAGAGAGCTTGGCCCACGCTGGGGTGAGCTGGGGGTTAGCGCCAGGGGAGGGTGCACCAGAAGAGGCAGGGGCGGCCTCAGATCAGAGGCTGTAAGCACCCACAGGCTACCTAGGCTCCATGGGCCGCAGGACACACAGGCAAAAGCAGGAGGCACGGCCTGGGCTGGAGAAAACAGAACGGATATCAGAGAGTTCTGCCCCATGATGGAGGCACGCACTAACTTCTTTTCCTAAACTGTGGGAAAGGCGAAAGCTCAGACTTGTTTGATCCTCTTATAGGGCAGGAAGCCTGAACTCCAGCAGGTGGTACGTAGGGTTCCAAGTTCCCCGTTTGTGGTCCCCAGGCCCCTGGCATAAGACACAACATGGAGGAGAGCAGAGACGTGTGGTCCCAGGCCTCATCCAGATCCCTCTGTATTTTCTCTCTGTGGGGCAGGTGGGAGCCTGCAGATCCAGAGAACCCTTTAGATACACTGAGCCAATGTCCAATGCATCTACTCCGGGCCTGTCCTGCCCAAGTGCCCGGTGCAGCCAGGGCAGCTCAGGCAGGTCCAAAGTTGATGGTAGCTGCTTGCTGACTGGGGCAGGGACAGCATTGGTTAAAAAAAGGGACAGTTCTGGACACATTTCCTGGCGATAGGGAGTTTCTGGGGGGCAGTTTCTGAGATTGGCTGTCATGTTCTGCACTCTGGATGCAACTGACAGACTCACAGGAAAGGACCTAGGTCTTCACATGCTCCCTGACTCAGTCTAGGGCTCCTCAGGCCCAGAGACAAAGGAGGACTCCATTCCTTGAAAGAAAACCAAACTGCATCTCCTAGAGAACACGCTGCCTTGGCTGCTGCAGCTCTATCAGGCCAGGCCTAGGGCTCAAGGTCCCACAGACCCCTGTCTACCTTCCAAACCTGCCTTGGGCTTCCAGTGGATGGTCCTTACACGTCTTAGTCTTCTCCCACGAGCTCCATCTCCTAACAGAAGCCGCTTCACTTTCTTTTCGCCATTCAACAGTGCCACCTGGTGGCCATTCTGTGCAGCTGCAGCCAACTACAGTGGCCTATTGTCCTAGGCTGAAAAGATTATTCTGGAACCCAAGGCCCCTGTACCTAGAATTTTATTTTTCATCACTGAGCCAAATAACTATGCCTAAATTTAAATCAATAGCGAGGAATTAAAGTTCCTAAAATTATGCATGATCAGATGGCTGGATACCAAAGAGATTCACGCAGCTTACATTTTCTCTCTCTAGCACTTCCTAAAGTCCTGCTGATAGTTCAGTTTTAAAAACTGGCTTGCAGTTGTGTACGTATTATTAATAAAATTCATCATTGACTGACGTTTTTCTGGCTTCCCAGACTGATTACCCCCTCAACTGCCATCGGGTACTTTTGTCCTCATCATTTCGTGCCCTGTGCTGAACAGCAGAGAGCCTTACTCCAGGGAGAGTCAGGTCTCCCAGTCACCTCTCTGGTCCACAGCTCTCTCAGGTTGGGGAGGGACAGAGAGGCTAAGCAGGAAGTATTCAGATGCCGGTGCTCCCTGAGCTGCTGGCTAATGCTCAGGCTCCTGTCCTCAAGGTAGTGCGGTTGGGGCTGGGGCCAGCCCCACCCTACTCCTGTTAACGGGTGGAAAAGGGTTGAGCTGCGTTGTGAAATCCTTGGTTCTTTGGGTCCAGATCACTAAAATTGGAGCTCTGTCCCTAAGCGCAAAATGAAATCGCAACCACGAATGAAGCAGAAAAGAAAGTTTAATAGAAAAGAAAGGAAAGGAAAGAAAGGAAGTACACCCAAAAGGTTGTTGGGAGGGCAGATTGCCAAGTGGCAACCGCGTTTGATACTGGTCAACCGTTATTATTACTAGAGGTCATGAATATTCATTAGTGGGCGGCCCCCTTACGCTGCCTATGTTCTTCCTTTAAATTTGAATCCACACGTTCTCTCGTGCACCTGCGCACCTTCCTCACAGGCAAAGTGAGGAATTTGGTCGCCCAGTGCGAGTCAGGTTGCCTCAACTAGATCGCCAATTAGTCTATCATATTAATGACCAAATGCTTGCTTGGGTCCTTTTGACAAAAGAAAATCTACGAACTATCCCTGTATGCTTCCCTCAAGCTTCAAGGAATTACTATGGCAAATTGCCTCACCCTCCTGGCACCTGAAGCTAGGTGAGCCTTTCGCTTTCCTCTTAGGGCTGCCCGCTCATGGCTAACTGCCTACCACCCTCCCTGCAGCTCAGGGAGCACCGGCTCAGGGTAACAGCAGCCACCCCTTTCTCCTTGCCATGTAGACAGCCACCGTGACCACTGCCCAGGTCCTCTGGCCGCAGCTGTAATCGGAGGCAGCTGCTGTTACCCTTCAAAACAAACTTTCCTCAAGCCAGGGCATGGTTCACCCTGAGGCCTTGGAGGCTGTTATTCACCTGAGAAGTCAGGCCCTGGAGGCTGACTGGGAGTGGAGAATCCAGTAGCCGCACAAGTTCAACACAAGTAAGGGGCCAGGCCATCCCGGACGCTGCAGGTCTTAGAAATGTAGCTGTCCTGCCTGTGTGGCCCACAGGGACCTGCCTGCTCAGGCCGGGGCTGCGCCCTCTGGCGGGTGGGAAGCTGCATTTTCCAGATTTCTGCATTATGGGGGACTGGAAACTGCATGGGGTTTTTGGCTTTGTTTTTTGTTTGTTTGGTTGGTTTTTAAAATAATTTTATTTATTTATTCATTATTTTAAAATTTGATCAGACAGAGACAGAAAGAGAGGAAGTGAGAAGGTAAGCCACCAGGCCCAGGACTTGAGCCATGGTCATCCATGTGAAAGACCAGTGCTGCTTCAACTACCACACCACCTGAATTGATATCTTTTTTTTTTTTTTTTTTTGAGAGGTCTTTGCTATAGGGCACGTGCGCTCGCCAGAAAGACAGAGACAGAGAGAAAGAAAGCAAGAAATCACCCCCCAGGAGGGATGGCCACGCCACAATCCCATCTCCTCCTTTCTCCTCTCGGGAGCTTGGGCACCCACACACACACACACACACATGCCCGACGTGAGTTTTAAGCCACTGGGTCCGGGACTCAAACCACGGTCGACTACATAGGAGTCTAGCGACATAGCCATTACACTAACTGCTGGCCCCCTGAATTGATATCTTTTTAAAAGCCAGCCCAAATCTCAAAATCCAGAGCGATCACTTGGGATGAATGCACTCTCACTGTCTCCTGTGCCTGATATAATCTAAGCAGCCTTAGCATCTTGATTTCACAGTCAGATCCAATCAGATCATCTGAGGTTTTCTGCAGAAGGCAGTGAAGTCTGTCCTGCACAAGTAACCTCTAACAATGTTACTTTTATCATTTTCTATAAAGTGCATCAGTACGATAATTGAAAGTTATGGTGTGTCAAAGGCATGAAGTCCAGCTTTGAGTCCAAACCCCTGCTGCAAAACCTCATAGCTATAGTGTCCTGAATAGTCTGCCTCTCATTTTCAAATTAAAAAAAGAAAGAGAAAGAAAGAAAGAAAGAAAGAAAGAAAGAAAGAAAGAAAGAAAGAAAGAAAAATGGGGAGGGGAGGATTTAGAATCTGTGTTCATTCATTTAGAAAGCATCATTTTCCCAAAACAAGTTATTAAAAATGGCCTATTTTCACATAGATGCAAGAAAACTTACTTTTAGGCATGAGGGTTCTTTCTCATTAAGAAAGAGTTGGCAGAAGGTCATTAGAAATACTTTAAGGGACCAGCAGTTGGCATAATGGCTATGTCGCTAGACTCCCATGTAGTCGACCACAGTTCGAGTCCCAGACCCGGTCGCTTAAACACACGCTGGGCGCGTATTTGTGCATGCCCAAGATCCCAAGAGGAGAATGGAGGAGAAGGGACTGCAGCGTGACCATCCCCCCTGGGGGTGATTTCTCACTTTCTGTCTCTCTGTCTCTCTCTCTGTCTTTCTGGCATGCATATGCACCCTATAGCAAAAACCCCTCCAAAAAAAAAAAAAAAAGAAATACTTTAACAGCAAGCAATGGCACCTCCTACCACTGCCATGACTTTTGCCTGTGTACAGAGAGAGTAGCTGTCTGGGGCAGGTCTTAGCACACGCCTGCCTCTGCATCTTAGGAACTGCGTCTGCGCTCCCTTTCCGTACCCCACACGTGAGCTGCTCACTAGAGACCTGGTCTACTTAGCAGTAGCAATGGTGGGAGTGATTGGTTCTCAGGACGCACTAGATAGTAAATCTTTCCACTTAATACAAAACTATTCCAAGATATAAAGCTTCAAATACGAAGTGAACTATAAGCTTCCACAGTCACTTTATTGGAAAGCATTTGGGCCTGTACACCTCAGTGCAGATGGTGGTTCTAATGTCAACCACACTGACCTCTGTACTTCCTAACAGAATCCTGCAGACCCGAGGCCAGGGCAGGGTCACTGAAGGTTCTTGGGGAGAATGAATCCAAGTTATGGCTCCAAATCGCCACTCCTGCTGCACCATGGGAAATGCTTGGGAGAAGGACATTAAGGACGGCCTATCTTGAAAGGGGGGGATTCTTCCAAAAGTTCATGGAAAAACTATGCCTGGATTTCAGATTTATTGAACTCAATTTGTACTTTTTGAAGTACCCTCATCTTTCTTAACTTGAAGAAAATAAGAATGATAATTCTTTTGTACAAAGGAGATGTTACCATTAAACACTCACTGAATGTCCATTTCTTACACACACACATACACACACACATATTTCGGCTACTGTCATTAGTTATCATTAGTTGATCCTGGAGTATTGCCTCAAGACCAACGAACAATATTTACTATTAAGGATAAATATCTACCGTCTAATACTGTGGCTTGACTAATTGGCCAGTTTCCTTAATATAAAATCACCTATAATTTAATATTTTAATACAGAATAAGCTCTAAGAGTTTAGAAAATGTCCTTTTGATGTGATGAGTAGATTTGTAATGCTTACCACTCCCTGTAGAATCTATAAAAATGCCAACTTTTAAGGGACTGGAAAACAAAGCCATCAAAAGATACTCTTGCACTTCGACTTCTGGTCATGATGGAGCAACAGGCAGAAGACAAAACTCCCACTATAAACAGCTCAGAAACTGGATGCAGTCTAAGGAACAGCCATGGTCACAGAGCCAGGGCTACTGAAGGTATCCCTAGGGGAGAGCAGCTGTCCATCAACCCAAAGCTCCTCCTGGAGTCAGATTCTGAGCTTGGTTGCAGAAGGCCCCTTAAAGAGCCCAACAGCCCAGTGACTGAGGAGAGAGAACCCAGTGCTTGGGTAGACTGTGGCAGCTGGGGTGTGGTGGTGAGGCAGAGAGCTCCAGAGACCTGCAGAGCGGCCTTGAGTCACAGGCTACACAATGTCGAGTGCAACTCCCCAACCTGGTTCACTCAGGCAAGATGGAGGGGTTGCTAGCTGGGCAATATCAGAGCTCAAACAGGATGGAAAGACACCCAAGGTTGACCAGCAAGAGGGGTGAGTCCCCAGTGAACTTCCAGGCATCCAGGGGAGACCAGCGACCACACCTGTGAAGAGAGCTGAATTATCCTCGAAAGGAATTCTAGTCCCATGCTCACCATGACGAAAAGAGAAAAACTGCAAAAAGTCAAAATGATTTGCAAGTCACTTAACCACCTGCCAAGACAAATTTCAACACCTTTCTTAGGGTGGAGGGGAAAATAGGGCAAGGTTGGTTAAAGATAGAAAATGACAGCTAAACAGGAAGAAGCCATTCTAGTATTCTATAGCCTATTGGGGTTCATATAGAAAGTTACTCATAATTGATTATGTATCTCCAAAAAGCTAAAAGAAAACATTTCTAATGCTCCCAACACACAGCAATGATACATATTTGAGCCGGTATTTTAAAAAAAGAAAAGAAAAACAAGATACCGAAACCGAACGATGCTGTCAGAGGTGCAGATGTCCGCATCATCCTCTTAGTGTCTGGGGATCAGCATCCGTGTGCCCTGTTTTATTCCCGACAACGAATGAGTGCCACTTGTCCAAATGACACTTGTCATTGTGTCCTCTCTCTCTTTTGTTCTCGGTCATCCTAGCGGGGGTATTCATTACCCCGAGGACCAGCCTTTGATTTCAAGGCTCTTTCCTTCCCTTCTCAAAGCCTTTGGTGTCTGCTCAAATCTCAATTATTTCCTTCCTTCTGCTTGCATCTGCTTTAATTAAGCGCTGCCCTGTCTCTGATTTCCTAAGGTATAAGCTTTCTTATTGATTTGAAGCCTTTATTTATTTATTTTTTTACAAATACATCAAGTCCGTGCTCTTCATTTCCCACTGAGCACTACTTTCACTTCTTTTCACAGATTTTGATGTATATTTTTTACCACTACTTAGGTCAAAATATTTAAAAATGATTAAGATTTTTTGGGAACCAGCAGTTAACGTAATGGCTATGTCGGTGGACTCCTACGTAGTCGACCGCTGTTCGTGTCCCAGACCCGGTGGCTTAAAACACACGCCGGGTGCATGTGCGTGCGTGCCCAAGATCCCGAGAGGAAAATGGAGGAGAAGGGATTGCGGCGTGACCATCCCCCCTGGGGGGTGATTTCTCGCTTTCTATCTCTTTGTCTCTATAGGGCATGCACCCTATAGCAAAAACCTCTCAAAAAAAAAAAGATTTTTAATGGACATATAATAATTGTACATGAAACTTTTGAAACATGGTGTGATTTTTTTGATCAATGTATATAATATAGAATGATCAAATCAGAGTAATGATTCATCCCTTAACACGTTTATCATATCTTTGTATTGTGAACGTCTTCTAGCTATTTTGAAGCACACGATAAATTATCGTTAACTGGTGTCACCCTTTTTAACACTTCCATTAAGATTCTTCTTTGAACATCGATTATTTTGAAATGTGTTCATTTCCAAATCATTGGTGATACCTTTATGTTACTGATTTCAAGTTTAATCCCTTAAGGTTGGAGAAGATTCTTCATATAATTTCCCCTTTTTAAATTTGTTGAGGTTTTATTGATGGCCCACAATACGATCTACCTTAACAAATGACCCTTCTGCACTTGAAGATTTGTTTTCTCTGTTACAGGGTAGAATGTTCTAGGTCAATAAGGTCAAGTTGCTCAATATAACTCCTGTTCAGGACTTCTATATTCTTACTGATTGCTGCCTATATATTCTCCCAGGTATTGAGAGAGGAGTGTTGGGGGCCAGCAGGTGCAGTAGTGGTTAGGTCGCTGGACTCTCTACATGGTCAACCACAGTTTGAGTCCCAGACCTGGTGGCTTGAAAATCAAACCGTGCGTGTGTGCGTCTGTGCCCAAGATCCCAGGAAAGGAATGGAGGAAAAGGAATTGTGGCATGGCCAGCCCCCCTCAGGAGTGATTTATCACTTTCCCTCTCACTATCTCTGTCTCACTCTCTCTCTGGCAAGTGCACACACCCTGTGGGAAAAACCTCTTGTGAAAAAGAAAGAAGAAAAAGAGGAGTGTTGAAGAAGCCAACGCAACTGTGGATGTGCTATTATTCCTCTCACATCCAATTTTTGTCTCTTGTATCTTGAAGTTCAGTTATATTATGTGCGTGTTACGATCTTGTCTTCCTAGTGAATTGACTCCTTTATCACTATGTAACACCCCTGTTAGTGTGTAGTACTGTCATAGTATTTGTTCTCAATCCTTGCCTTTTGACCTAGATCATAATAGTAAAATGTTTCTTATAGACAGCATCTGGTTGGGTATTGGTTCGGCATCCAATCTTTGTCTTGAATACTGTGTTTAGAACAAAAACATTTAAAGTGACTCTTGATGTGGTCAGATTAAAATGTGTTACCAGGGCCAGGAGGTGGCGTACTGGTTAATGTGCTGGACTCTCACATGGCTGACTACAGTTCAAGTCCCACACTGGCAGCTTGAAACTCATGCTGGGCGCGTGTGCGTGTGTGCCCAAAATCCTGAGAAGAGAAACAGGAGAAGGATTTACAGTGCAGCCATCCCATCTGGGGGTGATTTCTCACTTTCTGTCTCTTTGCCTCTCCAGTGAGCACACATACCCTATAGTAAAGAATTCTCTCTCTCAAAAAAAAAAAAAATCCATTCACTTAATAGCTTTTATATTTATTTGCTACATTTGTTCTTTTTATTCTTCCTTCTTTGAGTATAATTGAATGTTTTTATTTATTTTCTATCTTCTATTAATTCATTACTTTTAAATCTTTTTAAAAAAACATTTTTCTCAGTGGTAAGTGTAAGACTTACAATGTATACTTTAAAATACTCTGAATTCACCAATCAATAATGTTCTATTATTTTGTGCATGGGTAAAGGCCTTATATTTCCATGATTGTCATACATTCCACTTTTTTTTTGGGCGGGGGGAGAGGTTTTTACTATAGGGCGTATACCCTCGCCAGACAGAGAGAGAGGCAGAGAGACAGAGACAGTGAGAAATCACCCCCGGGGGGATGGCCACGCTGTAATCCCTTCTCCTCCATTCTCTTCTCGGGATCTTGGGCATGCATGCATATGTGCCCAGCATGAGTTTAAGCCACCGTGTCCAGGACTTGAACTGCAATCGACCACATGGGAGTCCAGTGACATAACCATTACACCATCTGCTGGTCCCTACCATAGGGGGTGGGGGATTGTGGTGTGCCCATACCCTCTGGGGCTGATTTCTTGCTTTCTCTCTCTCTCTGGCAAGCACATGTGCCCTGTAGCAAAAAAAAATCTCTCTTTCTAAAAAAGAGATGATATTCTATTGTCATTGCATACGTGATTTCTGATGAAAATCTGCCGTAATTCTTATCCTTATTGCTCCGTAGGTAATATTTTTTTTAACACTCTGGTTGCCTTCAAGATTTTCACATCATCTTCCCTTTTCAGAAACTTGAATACGATTGGTGGTGTTGTTTGTCTGCGCATGCTCGGGTTTTATCCTGATTGATGTTCTCATTGGTGGTGTGATGGTTACCACTCATTTCGGAAAATTTGTAACCAAATTTCTTCAAAGATTTCTTGTTCTTGTCTCTTCCCCACCCCACCCCCCGCCCAGAATTCTAATCAGATGTATCACACTGTTTAATTTTTTTTATTAATCTCTTTTTCTTTACATTTGAGTTTGTGTCATTTTATTGCCATATCTTTCAGTTAAAATTTTTCCTTGGGTCAAGTCTACTGCTAAGCTCCTAATCTTTATCTCTTTTACTGTGTTTCTTTTTTTATTTCAAGCATTTTAATTTGATTTTTTTCTTATAGTTTCCCTCTGTCTGCTGGATTTCCCTATCTGATCAAAGGCTCCCCACGTTTTCTCCGGGTTATCTCTTCAGGCCTACCCATTACTCCAACCTAGTTCCTCGTAGATTGATGTCACCTTTTTATAGCACCTTTTTAAAACTTTTTTTTAATATCACCTTTAAAAAAAATCATAAGTATGTAATTGTACAGAATTCTCTCTTATTAATGGTTAATTCATTCAGAATTTAGTCCTGCAGAATTAGTTCATATTGTCACGTGCACCAGTTGGTTCTTTTTCCTGTCAGGTAGTGTTCCATTGTGCGAATACACATCAAAATTGTAAAAATCTCTGTGTGTATGGTCTTAAAAGGAAAGGAAAAGAAAAAAAAAACATTGATTCCTTTGGATTTTACTAAGGTACAAACCACGGATTCTGACATTTGATGAATAAAGGAAAGAATCAGGCGATTATACCACCTTCCCTGTATAAACTGTATTTCAGGGAAACTAAACCATTAGTGAGGAAAAGTTCTACTTTATAGGCGAATTCCAGCTAATCCATGAAGTCAAAATGATAGAATTAGGAACTGACCTGTTTTCCAGTGTCTAACTCAATGATGTGGACATGAGATGGCCCAAGTGACCCAGAAAGACGTGGGCAGAGCAGCTAACAGTTCCTCAAATGGTAGCACAATGCCACCACAGCCTGTGTTCAATCCCCTGGAATATACTACACAGGAAGCTCAGAGGACAGGGACAGGTGGTGGCAGAGAGGAAGCCAGACTGCAGAAGCCATAGACCTAGGCACTAAAT
Source organism: Tupaia belangeri chinensis (assembly GCF_000334495.1). Classification (NCBI taxonomy): domain Eukaryota; kingdom Metazoa; phylum Chordata; class Mammalia; order Scandentia; family Tupaiidae; genus Tupaia; species Tupaia belangeri. Next base: position 6,080,423 of record NW_006159505.1, on the reverse strand, counting down.
TTGCTGCCACTGCCAAATTTGCTTCCACTGCCTCACTCAAACCCCTTCCTCCTCTGGACAAAACAATGGGGAAAAGAACCCTCCTTGCTGAGCTGGAGATGAGTGTACAGTTCCTGGTTGGAGGCTGAAAGCAGGAAACGTGGGTGGCTATGAATGAATGGTGTATGACGAATCCCAGTTGTTGTCCTTGTGGGGTTTTGCACGCTTCAAAGCACGAGATAACCAAGAAGTGATCTTCATTAGGCTCCTAATTTTTAAATACTTGCACAAGTAGCCAGAGGAAACTAGAACTGGGGATCGTGAGCTTCTTCAAAGTAACAATGACCGCCATGAATTGTGTCACATAGAATCTGTCTCGGAGTGCTTACAGCTGACATAAGCAGAGGCCATTTATTGGGTGCACCAGGTCTGTTTTACAGGTTTAATGAGCAGTTGCATATTTGGTTGACCCTTCTAGTATACAAACTTTATTTTAGCACTGTTAGGAATATTCCAGAAAGGGCAGTTTGCAAGATAAATTCAGAAAGACCTCAGAAACTTCAGGTTGCTTCTTGTTCTTGTTTCTCTTCGTTCTTTCCTTTCTTCTTTTCTTCTTTCCTTCGTTTTTCCTGGACAAATGTATGATGTTCCATATGCATCTAAAGTTGCATAACAATGTTTCCCCAGTCATTCCTTATTCTTTCCTTTTGATTCAAAAATCATTGAACAAAAAATATTTCACAAAAACAAGCTCTGGGGAACCAGCAGTTAGTGTAATGGCTATGTCGCTGGATTCCCACGTAGTCGACCGCGGTTCGCATCCCGGACCCTGTGGCTTAAAACTCACACCAGGTGCGTGTGCATGCGTGCCCAAGATCCTGAGAGGAGAATGGAGGAGAAGGGATTGCGGTGTGACCATCCCCCCTGGGGGGTGATTTCTCGTTTTCTGTCTCTATGTCTCTCTCTGTCTGTCTGGCGAGCGCACACGCCCTATAGTGAAAACCTCTCAAAAAAAAAAAAAAAAAAAAAACCAAGCTCCGAACAGTTGTTTTGCATGATATTCTCAGATCCAGTCTAAATAATAACACTTAGTCCAGGATTTCATTTGTAATGTCCGTAACATGTCAAAGAAAGAAAGTACTATTTTTCCTGTAATTTTTCTGCATTTGAGCAATTGCATCATTCAGGGGTCTCTTGAACATGATTGTCTGCCCTCTGGAACATCTGTAAATCAGCAATCAGGACGGAAGGAGGCATATTTCTTCGGGGTGCTGCATTCTGCCAATGCCATCAAGTCCAGGACTGGAACGGGATCGCCCCAAATTTGGTTCAACACCGATGAGTGGCCCAGAGGTCATCAGCCCCCTCCAACACCTCACCTGATTGTCAGAGGGCTAACGATTGCTTTGAGCTTTGGTCTTTCCGGAGGCTCAGGAAATGGCCATTTTCTGATTCTATCATCTCCTCTGCACCTGTTAGGACAGATCCAAGCATCAGCTAGCTATATTTAGGTCCCTGAAAGTTTGTAGAATAAAGGTAGTTTAAAACTCATTCCTGAACAAGTTCAGAATAATAGCTCTGGGCAAGGCATCCCCACTGAGGACAGGGGCACTGGGACCTCACCTAGTTATGGGACCCTCAGTGCCTCCTTCAGGTGTGCTCACCTGTGTGTGCCTCAGGTGGGGCCTGTGCCTCCCGAGGGAACTGAGATCCCGATGTTCTCCTTCCAAGAGGGATCCGCAGGAATATAGTGAGGTCACGTAGAGTAAAACCCCACCATTTCCAGCAGGCTGGCTGTGGCTCCCACCTCTAGATGGTTGGGGGACCTCACACGGACACCCTCAGGGTTTACCAGAAGCCCAAGTGAACTTGACCATACACAGGTGTCAGAAACCTGTGAAACAGGAGGAAGCCTGGGAGGCTGGTCCTCTGGTCCCCACATTTAGAAGGAAGAGGCCGTGTGGAGGCAGACCTGGGCAGGCTGGGGAGCGCAGAAAGAGAGCGCTGGGGCATGCCCATGGGGGATGAGTGCCGACCTGCCACAGACTTTTCTGCCAGGTCGGCTTTGCCCTCTAAGACACTTGCAGGAGGGGGAAGGTGGCAGCGGACGCAACCTGCAGGAACCAAGGTGTCTGTGGTATGAGTCGCATCCCTGCAACCAGCACCGGAGCTTCCTCCTCTGCCTGG
>NW_006159505.1:6075951-6076543 GCF_000334495.1 Tupaia belangeri chinensis | reverse complement strand
AAATGAGATTCCTGATTCTGCCCCCATGTTTGCTCTGCAATCTCAGCTCCCTAAAGGGTGCAAGAAAAGTCACTGATGTTTCACTTCCTCAGTGTTACCAGTTGTCAGGGCAGGTGTGACGACGCCAGACTCTGTGTATCAGAGCTCAGGAAGGATCTTTATTTCTTTTTTAATAGACTTTACTTTTCAGAATCGTTTTTAGAGCAAAACTGAATATAAACCCCAGGGCAACCCCTCTTCACCGTGTTCCCAGTTCTGCCCACCTCCCCAGACGTGCTGTCAGCAACCCAAACCAAGGGGCACCCTCTGGCCGTCCTCGGATCTAACTGCACCGCCCCGTCTCTGCCCTCCTCTCCACTTGGCGTCCCCCCTTGTGTAGGTCTGTGTCCAAGTTCCCCATTTTACAAGGACACCAGTTCTGTTGGCCTGAGGTCCACTCTACCCCCCTTGTGTAGGTCTGTGTCCAAGTTCCCCGTTTTATAAGTACACCGGTTCTGTTGGCTTGAGGTCCACTCTAAGTGCCAGCGCAGACAGCCCAGGTGATGATGCTGGGAGAGAGGGCAAAGACTGGAGCCTGGAAGCCACTGTGGGG
>NW_006159505.1:6049769-6074520 GCF_000334495.1 Tupaia belangeri chinensis | reverse complement strand
TGAGGGTGGAGTAGGTGAGAGAAGCAGGTGAAGGGGGAGATGTTCAGTGAGGAGCCTCCTGTGCCATGGTCTTTTATATCCCTGCCCAGGGTCAGGTGTGATCCTGGTCACATGGCCGCTTCCTGGTGCCAGTTGTGCCAGTAGCTCAGGGAGTCTTTCCTCATTGTATTCCTAGTAACTCCTGAGTTTACCGTGTGTTTGTCTACTATGGAATGTTGCTGCTTAGTAAACACTAACAACTCCCTAGCTGGTGCTCTCCTCTTTTATTGCAGTGGTCAGGAAGCAAAGAAAGCAGTGACTTGGGGCCAGTGAGTGGCGCATTGGTTAAAGTGCTGGACTCTAGTCAACAGAGGTTCGAGTCCTAGATCTGATGGCTTTAAAACCTAGCCAGGCACGTGTGCGTTCATACCCCAAATCCTGATAGGAGAATGAAGGAGAAGGAATTGGGGCATGGCCTTTCCTTCTAGAGGGTGCTTTCTCACTTTTCTTCTCTCTGTCTCTTTCCACCCTTCAGCAAGCACACACGCCCTATGGAAAAAAACTGAAAAAAAAAAAAGAAAGAAAGCAAGAAAGCAGTGACTTGAGACTCTCAGCTGACAGACTGACTCTGAGCCTGCGGCTCCTGGATCATCCCAGTGCCATCTTTGGAACCCCTTTCTCTGGCTTGAGGAGAGCCTGAGCCCTCATCCACCTTGCCCACAGGAGCTACTGGGGCTATTTCCGTCAGTCCCGGGACCTGGCCTCCAGCTCTGGGATCTCCAGGGTCCTTGTCTGTGTATGACTTTGTCGGAGGACTTTGAATGTTGACGGAGGAGAGCGACACACACGGCTTACCCAGGACTCTGCTGCCTGCTCCACGTGGACAGTCCTGTGAGAACAGACGTCAGTCCTAGGGCTTCACAGCCCCACATGTGAGGGTGGGCAGATAAAACGCAGGATGTCTAGTGAAACTTGAGTTTAAGAAAAATAAAAATATTTTTAAATATAAGTATGCCTCAAATATCAGATGTGGTCATTTCTTTTCTTTTTTTTTTTTTTTTTTTTTTTTTTTTTTGAGAACTTTTTGCTATAGGGCACGTGTGCTCACCAGACAGAAAGAGGCAGAGAGACAGAAAGCGAGAAATTACCCTCCCAGGGGGAATGGCCACACCTCAATCCCGTCTCCTCCTTTCTCCTCTCGGGATCTTGGGCACGCACACGCACCCAGCATGAGTTTTAAGCTACTGGGTCTGGGACACGAACCACAGTCAACTACATGGGAATCCAGCGACATAGCCATTACGTTAACTGCTGGTCCCAAATGTGATAATTTCTACAGTAATTTCTACCACATCTGATATTTGGGACATACTTACATTAGGCCTCAGAAGGGAGGTGGACTCTGAATAGCTCCTGCAGCTGTTCCTTCCTGCCACTTCATGGTGCTATTGTTGAGAGTGGGTCTCCCCATGACCTGGCAGACTCCTGGAAAGCTCTTCACACTGATGGCAGGGACCCTTCCAGGGAAAATGAGTGAGGGTGCTCCACCCGCAGCTCCTTGGGTTCTACACTCTGAGTCTCATGTGTAGCCCAAGAAGCAGCTGCCACCCTTAGGTGCAGGATCTTTGGGTGCTAAAGCAAGCCAAGGTGGGATAGCAAGTGAGAAAATGGCCCAAGTTACAATCTACGTGAGCGCCCATGCCCAGCCCAACAGGTGTCACGAGGTGGTATAGACACCAGCCAGTACCTGGTGACTGTCTCCTGTGGTGCTCATGGAGCCCTGTACCCCTAGCCACGGAGCAGCAAGTGCCCCCAGGACTGAATCTCAGGAAGGACACAGCTCTCCTGAGGACAGTTTGTGTCTGCCCTTTGGCCAGAGGCAGCTGTTCCTCCAGCTCTGGCCTCTGGAGCCTAGGCACACATTTGTACCCAAGTGCCTGAAGCCACTTAGTAAACACTGCAGCTGATCCCTGCTAACTGCCCTCGACTCAGCTCCGTTCAGTTACAAGCAATGAGAGGACTCATATTTACTTACTTAACGTGGAAACATCCTTAGTGGGCGTTTTCGTCCCTGATTGTATTACTGACAGAACTACCTGAGCCTGGGTCCTTTTACGAAGACAGTTTACAAACTGATGACTGTGGTGGCTGCAGAATCCTAAGTTCTGGGCCCATGACGTGGCCAGTGGGAGCACAGAAGGTAGCAGGCCCAGAGAGAGAGAGCTCCTAACTGGTGTCTCTTCTACAATGGCCAGCTCTCTTGAGAACTAACATTTTAACGCAAGAGTGAGAACTCCCTGATTCTTAGAGACATCGTTAATGTATCCGGGAGACTGCTGCGAGCAAGGTACGATCCCTGAGAGCCGATCACAGCTCACCTAACCTCACCCTGGGATTCCATGCAGGAACAAAGTTTTCACCTAATAGCTTTGCGGTTTTGTTGTTTTTTTTTTTTTTTTTTTTTTTTTTTTTTTTTTTTTTTTGAGAACTTTTTGCTATAGGGCACGTGTGCTCACCAGACAGAAAGAGGCAGAGAGACAGAAAGCGAGAAATTACCCTCCCAGGGGGAATGGCCACACCTCAATCCCGTCTCCTCCTTTCTCCTCTCGGGATCTTGGGCACGCACACGCACCCAGCATGAGTTTTAAGCTACTGGGTCTGGGACACGAACCACAGTCAACTACATGGGAATCCAGCGACATAGCCATTACGTTAACTGCTGGTCCCAAATGTGATAATTTCTACAGTAATTTCTACCACATCTGATATTTGGGACATACTTACATTAGGCCTCAGAAGGGAGGTGGACTCTGAATAGCTCCTGCAGCTGTTCCTTCCTGCCACTTCATGGTGCTATTGTTGAGAGTGGGTCTCCCCATGACCTGGCAGACTCCTGGAAAGCTCTTCACACTGATGGCAGGGACCCTTCCAGGGAAAATGAGTGAGGGTGCTCCACCCGCAGCTCCTTGGGTTCTACACTCTGAGTCTCATGTGTAGCCCAAGAAGCAGCTGCCACCCTTAGGTGCAGGATCTTTGGGTGCTAAAGCAAGCCAAGGTGGGATAGCAAGTGAGAAAATGGCCCAAGTTACAATCTACGTGAGCGCCCATGCCCAGCCCAACAGGTGTCACGAGGTGGTATAGACACCAGCCAGTACCTGGTGACTGTCTCCTGTGGTGCTCATGGAGCCCTGTACCCCTAGCCACGGAGCAGCAAGTGCCCCCAGGACTGAATCTCAGGAAGGACACAGCTCTCCTGAGGACAGTTTGTGTCTGCCCTTTGGCCAGAGGCAGCTGTTCCTCCAGCTCTGGCCTCTGGAGCCTAGGCACACATTTGTACCCAAGTGCCTGAAGCCACTTAGTAAACACTGCAGCTGATCCCTGCTAACTGCCCTCGACTCAGCTCCGTTCAGTTACAAGCAATGAGAGGACTCATATTTACTTACTTAACGTGGAAACATCCTTAGTGGGCGTTTTCGTCCCTGATTGTATTACTGACAGAACTACCTGAGCCTGGGTCCTTTTACGAAGACAGTTTACAAACTGATGACTGTGGTGGCTGCAGAATCCTAAGTTCTGGGCCCATGACGTGGCCAGTGGGAGCACAGAAGGTAGCAGGCCCAGAGAGAGAGAGCTCCTAACTGGTGTCTCTTCTACAATGGCCAGCTCTCTTGAGAACTAACATTTTAACGCAAGAGTGAGAACTCCCTGATTCTTAGAGACATCGTTAATGTATCCGGGAGACTGCTGCGAGCAAGGTACGATCCCTGAGAGCCGATCACAGCTCACCTAACCTCACCCTGGGATTCCATGCAGGAACAAAGTTTTCACCTAATAGCTTTGCAATATATCAACACAACCAAGTACCAGCTCATGGCATCCTCCCCATGTGTATTTCTGTGTCCACGTTTCCCATTTTCAAGGGCATGATTTCTGTTGGACTGGGGGAATATGTTCAGTTCATAGTAATGGGCCTTTGCTCTTCTGGGTTAGGTTACCTTTAGGTTCAATGAGTTGGAAAAATGGATCTCTCTTGCTAAACTGGTAAGGAGGGACTCCTAAGATATTTCCATTCCACTATCAACACAGCAGTGATCTTGCCTCTGTTCCCCACCATCAGGGGCTCTGTTTGTGGACATGTACCCCTGAAATATGTGTTTTTAAATAGAAGTATGAGGGTACTTTGAAAAGTTCGTGGAAAAATGAAATTAAAATACAAGTTTATTTAGGTGCAAAACAAATTTGAAATCCATGCGCACTTCATTTTTCTTGAATGCCCTAGGGCAACTGCTTTGCCAGAGAGAGAGAGAGAGAGACAGAAGGAGAGAGTACCCCCAATGGGGCATGTGCACTCTGCAATCCCTTCTCCTCCATTTCACCATTTTGTTGGGATTTGGGGTACACATACACCCAAAGCCAGCATGTTTTTCAATCCACCAGAGTGAGGATTTGAACTGTGGTTTGGCATGCGAGATCTAGTTTCCTTACTCACTAGACTATAGGGCTGGCACTGCCTAGTTTTTTGATTATATACATTGTCAGTAAACTCTTCGAAGTCCCTTTTATATATCAGAGAAAAAAAATGGACTGGAATTATATCAAGAAGTGTGGTTTACGGGTCAGCAGATGGTGTGGTAGTTAAGGCACTGGACTTCCACATGGTGAACTATGGTTCAAGTCCCTTGCTTTCTCATTTCCCTTCTCTCTCTCTCTTTCTCTCTCTCTGTCTGTCTCTCTCTCTGGTCAAATTAAAAAATAATACAAACAAAATTAAATCAATCAATAAATAATTGTTTAAAAAATTTAAAAATAAAAAAGTGTGGTTTACTTTTTGTAAATACAGATTCAGCAAGAGGAAGAAATGAAATAATAATAATATTTTTATGTGTCAACATAAGAATAACAACCATTTTTTAAATCACACTATTTTTAAAGGATGTACACATGCCTATGTGCATATTTAAAATATATTCGTGCGAGTTCTCTTTTAGGAGAACAAAGGAATGAGAGAGAGAAAGGGCTAAAGCAAGTAAGAGAGGGCGCATCTGTGGAGCAGAGATGGCCTGCTGCCTTCAACGACACCAGAGAGCCGGGAAGACCTACAAATCTTCCAGAAAGACAACCCAGTAACTAACGGAGAAATGGAAATGGGAGCATCTTTGTTCTACATCCCTGAGCCAAGCGTGCTTATCTTCTTCCTCCACCTTGGAGCCACTGCAACTTTGTGCCCCGAAATAAATAAATAAGTAACCAGGGAGCCAACTTTTCTACAGCATGATTGAAAGCCAGAAAAAGAGGAGGAGGAGAAGTAAGGGCAGGGGAAGAAGGACAAGAAGAAGAAGAAAGAAGAAGGAAAAGAAAAGAAGAAGAAGAAAGAAGGAAAGGAAGAGAAAGAAAGAAAGAAAGAAAGAAAGAAAGAAAGAAAGAAAGAAAGAAAGAAAGGAAGGAAGGAAGGAAGGAAGTGAGGAAGGAAGGAAAGAAGGAAGGAAGGAAGGAAGAGAGAGAGACAGAGAGAGAGAGAGAGAGAGAGAGAGAAAGGAAGGGAGGAAGAAAGAAGGGAAGAAAGAAGGAGGAGAAGAGAAGAAATAAAGAAAAGGAGATATCTTTAAATGGTAAAGAGAAAGTATTTGGTATGTGTGCCAGGAGGGAGAAATGGAAGGCAAAGGATTACCTGGGGACTATGCCCTACTCCTTCACCTATTCTCGCTGTGTTTCTCTAGAGAGCACATGTGCCTTCTGGCAAATAAAAAGGAAAAGGAAGATGGGACCAGTCAATGGCATGGTGTTTAAGGTGGCTGGATCCCATATGGCTAACTGCAGTTCAAGTCCTGGGCCTGATGGCTCACTCCAGGCATGTGTGTGTGCATGCCCAAAATCCTAGGAGGGGAATGGAGGAGAAGGGATTGCAGTGCGGCAATACCCCCAGGGGGGTTGATATCTCATTTACCCTCTCACTCTCTCTCTTTCTGGCTCTCTCCAGAGAGTACACATGCCCTATGGGGGGAAAAAAAACTTAAAAAAAAAGAAGAAAGAAAGAAAAGAAAAAGGAAGATATAGGGCAAACAGGTAGCCTGGTGGTTAAAGTGCTGGATTTCCACCTGACCTACTGCAGTTCGAGTCCCAGGCCTGGCAGCTTGAAAATCATGCCAGGTGTGTGTGTGTGTGTGTGTGTGTGTGCATTTACAAAATCCCAACAGGAGAATGGAGGAGAAAGAATTTGGCATGAGCATCTCCCCCTTGGAGTGGGGGGGATTTCTCACTTTCCCTCTCTGTGTCTCTCTCCTGGCGAACACATGTGCCCTATAGCAAAAACCAAACAGAACAAAACAAAAAAAGGAAAATGTAAAAAGGTAAAAGGTATCAAAATACCGCACATTAAGTTGGTCAAACTCAATATGGAGTCATGTAATGAGAAATCAGAATGGGCTCAGCACAGCCTTATCAAAAAGGCAGCTAACACAACAGAGGAAATGAAGACCATTCTCCCAAGAAACTCAGAACGAGGTTCATGACTCTAACCCCCTCACCCACCTGGAGAAATGAAAAGATTTAGAGTGGGTAGAAGGAGGAGATGCTGCGTTTCATCATTTCACATGGAGGGACTTCATCTGAATTCTCTGCTGCAGCCATCACTTTTCCACTTGCTCAGGGTTACCCTCATTGTATTGATTCAGGGCTCCACTGCTGTTTTTCCTCGTTGCCATTTCCAGTCTCACTTCTCTAATTCCAGCAAGGCCCTACCTGGAGGCTCCATGATTGCTTTGTCACAGACACAAGGGTGCTGTCATCTTGGATTTGGGCCATATTTGAGGAGTCGGCCTGTTTTCTTTTACTTGAATGGACTTTTAGTTAGATAAAACATTCTTGTCTCAAAAACCATTCATCTGGGGACCAGCAGATGACATAATGGCTACATCACTGGACTCTCATGTAGTCGGCCATAGTTCAAGCCCCACACCTGGAGACTTAAAACTCATACCAGGCGTGTGTGAGTGTGTACCCTAGGTCCCAAGAGGAGAATGGAAGAGAAGGGATTGTGGCATTGCCATTCCCCTGGGGGATGATTTCTCACTTTCTGTCTCTCTCGTGAGCACACACACACTCTATAGCAAAAATCTTTCAAAAGAGAAAAAAAAAAAAACCATTCACCTGGTTTTAGAAATATTGCTTCAATATCTTTGAGTTTAGACATTACTGAGGGACATGTAGAACAAGCTAGAAATTGGCATCCTCCCCACCACATAAAGCCCTAGGGGCCTGCCTGGGGATTTGCTATTTTGGCAATTTTTTTTTTAACCTTTGGAATTCTATAACTTAGTTACCATATGTCTTAGTCTTTTGTCTTGAATATTAACTTTTTCCTGTAACATGTTATTCTTTTTTGGGGGGAAACTTCCAGTTCTTCCTTTACGTCAGAGTTGAGCTTATTTTAAAATATTTTCTTAGCTTCATTTGTTGAAGGCTTCACCGCCTGCACTGATGCTGGGCTGTCAAGGTCCTCCATATCTACAAACTTCTCTCTGGATGAGTTGTGGCTTTATGTTTTCTTCTATACTGTGACCATATTCAATTCTTTTAAAAACGTGAGCTATTCAGGACCAGCAGTTAGCGTAAGGGCTATGTCACTGGACTCCCATGTAGTTGACCATGGTTTGAGTCCCGGACCCGGTGGCTTAAAACTCACACCGGGTGCGTGTGTGTGCGTGCCCAAGATCCTGAGAGGAGAATGGAGGAGAAGGGATTGCGGCGTGGCCATCCCCCCTGGGGGATGATTTCTCGCTTTCTGTCTCTCTGTCTCTCTCTGTTTTCCTGGCAAGCACACGCGCCCTATAGCAAAAAGCTCTTAAAAAAAAAAAAGTGAGCTATTCAAGTTCCAGCTCTCTCTCTTCTGCTCCTTGCTTTTTGTGATTGTTTATTCTATTTGTAATGATCTTTTATGGTTTTTTTTTCTTTCCTGGGACCTCTACTCTCTTTCAAATCTTACCAACAATTTTACACTTCATCTGTGAGACTTTTGTAATGACCAGAGGGCACTTGCCAGTGAAAGACAGAGAGAGGTGGAGAAAACACCCCCCAATGGGGTGCAGTCAGGCCGCTATTCCTTCTCTGCCATTTCTCCATCCTGTTGGGATTTTGAGCACTCATGGCGCACACACCTAGCATGTTTTTCCACCCATCAGGGCTGCGATTCAAACCATGGTCAGCATGGTGGCATCTGGCTGCCTTCACCACGAGGCTACTAGGCTGGCCTAAATTGTGCCTCATTTTTAATATGCTGTAGAGCTCGACAATTTGTAGGAAATTTACTTTTGTTTCCTGGATTACATGTTAATCTAGACTATTTCATCTTTTCTCTCCCTTCCTTTCTTCCCTCTGTCTTTCTAGTTTGTTTACACAGGTATCAGAACATCTCTTTTTAATCTAATTTTCTTCAAGTTTGGGTAGTCCTGTCCAGACCTCCTCTCTATGTGGAAACAAAATGGGAAACTTCTGGTCCCCTTGGCCCAGCATCTGACATGGCTACCAAGCTCTGGTCGTCTGGTTGGGTGTTTGATGCTCTACCCACTTCTGGTATCCCCTCAAGTACAGCTGGGAGGGGGAAGGGCCTCCCTAGCATGCCTGGCTGTGCTCACCTTCAGGTTATGAAACACCCTCTCCTGAGGCTCACTCCACCTGGTTTGAAGGTGTGCACTGTTACCACAGAGAGCTGCATCCCCCGAGCCAGTGTGTTCTGCTGGAGAGGGGGGTGTTTATAACTTCAGGGCTAGGGTTTTTTTTTTGTGCATGCTCTCTCGGCCCTCCACCACCACATCCTCTATTAGGAATGAGAATACTTAGAACGAGTAAACTGCCTCTCTCACCTCTTTCAAGCAAGATGAGACTTTTGCTGTTCGTTCAGTGTGTGCATTTGTGTGCGTGTATGTACGCGTGTGTGGCGTTTTCAGACAGGGTCTCGTTGTGTGGTAATCCTCCTGCCTTGGCTTCCCAAGTAGCTGGAACCACCGTACCTGCCTCCTCCTATGTGGTCTCAGCCTACCAAGCAATAGTGTTCAACATGTGCTGCCATGACTGGACCTGGACATTCATTTTGTTTGTTTGTTTGTTTGTTTTGGAGAGGTTTTTGCTATAGGGCACATGCGCTCGCCAGACAGACAGAGACAGAGAGATAGAAAGCGAGAAATCATCCCCCGGGGGGATGGCCACGCCACAATCCCTTCTCCATTCTCCTCTCAGGATCTTGGGCACACACACACTCATGCCCAGTGTGAGTTTAAGCCACTGGGTCCGGGATGTGAACCGCGGTCGACTACGTGGGAGTCCAGCGACATAGCCATTACACTAACTGCTGGTCCCATGGACATTCATTTTTATCACTTCAAAACCTGCCAGCCTCACATGCCAGGGTCCAATATCTGATGGGCTCGAGGACAGTAGAAGGAGATCATGACATGACCAGTTCCCATGGAGGCTGCTCATCTCTCCCTATCACTCTCATTCTCAAATGCACACATGTGCACTCTATCGTGAATGAAGAATGAATGAATGAAAATATTGACTACAAAGAAAATAAAATAACACACAAGAAAAAAATGAAATGACTTTTTAAAATTTCATAAAATACACATAGACATCAGTGGGAAGCAAAGCACATTTTTTGAAGACAAAGACTTCGTTTCCTAACATGCAGATAATTTTCAAGACAATAAACAGACATCAAAGAAATAACTATTTTTATTAGAGTAAAAATGTCACTCTTGATAGTCATGAAAGAAAAGCAAAAAGCAATCATTAAGATAGCTTCTTCCATCTATAAAATCGATGAGGAAGTTTTTGGTGTTTTGTTTTGGTTTTCAGTTTGCGGTAGACATGTGCTTTTGCCAGAGAGAAACACATCGAGATACATAGAGAAAGGGAAAGTGAGAAATCACCCCACATGGGGTGACCACGCTGGAATCCCTTCTATTCTATTTGCTGCTCAAGATTTTAGACATGCACGCACACATGCCCAGAGTGATTTTCAAGCCACTGGGTCCGATACTAGAACTATGCAGTCAGTCATATGGGATTCAACCACATAACCTCCATGCCACCTACTGGCTCTCATGAAGAAGATTTTAAAACTAAATAATATTCACTGTTGGGGAACTGTCTATGTAGTACCCAAGAATCATGAGCATACAATCAATGTTCTGAAGAAGGCAAAGGTGAAATTAACTAGTGCATGTCCATGTGTGAAGATAAGATGAGGCTAAACCATTTAAAAATTAAGCCTCTTTAATGATGCTGATAAAATATCAGTTAATAAAACCTACGTCGGGCCAGCAAAAGGATGGTGGTTAAGGCAATGACTTCCCATAGGTTGACCATGATTCAAGTCCCAGACTACACAGCTTGAAAATCACAACAAATAAATACATAAACAAATAATATTTTTAAAAAGAACAATGTTAACACAAAGACGATGATTTCTAAGGGAATATAGTTGTGTAGGTGGGAAGACAAGATAGGAGAAAACAACCACAATGATGTTTGCAGAAACGCCATCCTCAACACGTCACACGAGGAAAGCAGAGGCAGGTGACCTGGGTAATAATAATAGGGCCTAGTTTCCATGAGGAAGTGCCTACATTTAGAAACTTAGAGAGAATGAGAGTTGAATTGGGCCAATGAGAATTCACAGTCCAGCAAACAAGTAAGCACATCCCCAGGAAGTACTGTGACCAAGGGCATAGTGTGAGCCTGGGCAGGGATATAAAGGTCCCCAGAACAGGAGGCTCCACATTTGAACACCTCCCTCTCTACCTGCTTCTCTGTAGTACACTACCCAACACTCAACAGAACTATGGGCTGCTGTGGCTGTTCTGGAGGCTGTGGCTCCAGCTGTGGGGGCTGTGGCTCCAGCTGTGGGGGCTGTGGCTCCAGCTGCTGTGTGCCCGTGTGCTGCTGTAAGCCCGTGTGCTGCTGTGTGCCAGCCTGTTCCTGCTCAAGCCCTGCTGCTCCCAGTCCTGCTGCTGCAAGCCCTGCTGCTCCCAGTCCTGCTGCTGCAAGCCCTGCTGCTCCCAGTCCTGCTGCTGCAAGCCCTGCTGCTCCCAGTCCTGCTGCTGCAAGCCCTGCTGTTCCCAGTCCTGCTGCTGCAAGCCCTGCTGCTCCCAGTCCAGCTGCTGCAAGCCCTGCTGCTCCCAGTCCAGCTGCTGTGCCCCTATTTGCTGCCAATGCAAGATCTGAGGCTCTGAAAACAGCCCAAGGGGTGTCATGCTGATCCAGATTTCTCAGATATGACCTGTGCTTCATTATTGAGCCCCTAACTCTCCATCAAGGCCCATGTCCTCTTATAGAATAAAGCCAGATTTAGCTGCAGTGCCTAAGGAGAGGCTATCTAACGTCCATTGGCTACTAACAATTTCTCTTCCCAACTCACACTCTGGATGAATTTCTCCCCTACCCCATGGCCTCACCACTGTGGGTCCACGCAGCAGCCTGAGTTCCTGCACCCATTCTCAATCCCATCCTTTTGGTCTCTAAAGATCCTAGCATTGGTTTCTACGTGGAATGAAGTAGGGATTAATGAGGCTTCCTTGAAACTGCTTGGCATGGGAAATACCCTGCTCTATCTTAAACAGAATGTTGCAAACCAATAAAAATATCATCTCAATAAGCTGAAACACATGTTGCTGATTTCTCTGTCCCTCATCATATCATCACTAGTGTCATGATCGGTTTCTTGTTTCTGTTACATTATTGTCTTCCTGGGATTGATGATGATATTGGTAAAAGTGATAAGTTCCTCCTCAGATGAGGCTGATGGTCTCCTCTGCTTCCCATTTCTTCCCCAGCCCATTCCCTTCCTCTCTCAGGACCCTTCTCTTCCATGACTTATCAGACATTGACCTGATGAAGACAGGGCTGTCCTCTGGGGCCAGGCCTACAGAGGCCGCAGAGGTTACGGAAAGCTCTGGGGAGGTTCAGATTCTCTCTCTTCCACTGGTCAAGGCTTCTGCCTTCTCCCCTTGGAAGTTCTTGTAACCTTCTTGCTCTGATTTATCTTTCTAATATGTAAGCAACCCTGTTTCTTTTCATAAATAAACATCTGCACAGTTTCCAGACTCTTCTGCTCAAATTATTTAGCTCTAGTGGCCGCGAGGGGTAAATCCGTAAGTACACGTCTCATATGGCTGTTGGGGCTGGAAATAAAGAAATAGCGCTGTTATTCCACACAGGGGGTGGTGGTGATCAGCCTCTTGCTGTGGTAACTCTCACATGCCCACAGGCCTAACGGGGAGTATTCAACATCCACATTTCCATTTATAGCTCTTCCCTTGTTTGTGACTGTCAAGTTCTAAACAACAGAGAGGCAGAGAGAAAGACTCTGTGAAAGAAAAATGATGCTTATTCCAGAAGAGGCATTGTAATGGGAAATATACTTGCCACGGTAAACTATCGCCTTATTCTGGGAGGTAAGAGAAAACAAGAGTTATTAAAAGCAAAAAGGAGGAAAGAGTCCCTGCTGTCTAGTTGGAGAACGATCGTCCTTGGCTACCGGGATCTGGAACAAGGTGATGCTAGTGCAAGGCTGGCAGGAAGGTCCGGGCAGATGTCGCAGAAGCAGTCCTGTAAGATCGCAGTGGCCTTTGCGCAAGACGACACTTCCGGCACGGGTCCTGTGACACTTCTTGACATCAGGCAAATGTGCATGAGAACTACCCCCCTGGCCTCCCGTGACTTCATCTAGTCAGAGTGTAACACAAGGTGAAACGAATTATAATTCCGATATGTTTTCCATCCCAGTCTGCATAACAAATAAGAAATTGCCAAGAGTGATAAAAAAAATGTTTCACAAACTCAAATGATTTGAAAATAATCACTCTAGGGTCTCTTTGTTACTCTAAAGCCCCCCAACAACATTTTTTCAAAATTCTTAAAGGGGGGGACCAGCAGTTAGCGTAATGGCTATGTTGCTGGACTCCCACATAGCCGACTGTGGTTTGAGTCCCGGATCGGTGGCTTAAACTCACGCCAGGCACGTGTGCGTGCATGCCCAAGATCCTGAGAGGAGAATGGAGGAGAAGGGATTGCGGCGTGACCATCCCCCCCTGGAGGGGTGATTGCTCGCTTTCTGTCTCTCTGTCTCTCTCTGTCTTTCTGGCGAGCGCATGCGCCCTATAGCAAAAGCCTCTCAAAAAAAATTCTTAAAGGGCAATATTAATAGAGAAGAATTAGTTGAAGTCATTTCAAAACACAGTAATTTCTTTGTGGAATATTCCCTTAGCATAGAAGAAAAACACAAAATTGTATCGTATGCTGTTTTCAGTCATCATGTTGGTGGGGTGGTTGTGTTGGCGTTGTGATGCTGAAACCACTGAGTGTATCATGAGAATAGCAAATACATAATTGAGTTGATACCTAGAACTATGATTTTTTTGTGAGATTGATGAAGTTAAGTGAACACCTTAAATCAAATTAGACATTAATATGAAATCATACTGTATTTTATCTTAAAAAATATGTTTCTTACTTCATTGAAAAGCTGAAGCAGGGATGAGCAGATCCCTGGACTCCCACATAGGGATTGGTTACATTGCTGGACTCCCATGTAGTCAATCACGGTTCGAGTCCTGGACCCCACAACTTAAAACTCACGCTGGGCGCGTGTATGTATATGTCCAAAATCCAGAAAGGATAATGAAAGAGTAGGGATTGCAGTATGACCATACCCCCAACGGGGGTGATTTCTTGCTTTCTGTCTCTCTGTTTCTGTCTGTCTCCCTGGTGAGCGCACGTGCCCTATAGCCAAAACCTCTCTTGGAAAAAAAAAGAAAAAAAACAGGTGAGACACATTGTCTCCTGCAGTAGTGAACACTGGCACTGAGGCTGCTGCCTCTAAGTATTACTATTACCTCTAAGTACGGCATGAGTTCTCTGAAGAAATGAGCTGGAAGTCAACCAAATAAATCTAGAACTAATCTAGTTATTCCATAAAGCAAGAAAGAAAAGAAAAGACCACTGAAATCCATTGAAGTAAAAAAGAACCAAAGACGGTGAACTAAGGAGTCAAATCTGAAGAAATTCCGGAGGCACAAACTTGAGACAAGGTGGATGTCAATATTTTAAATGGATTTTTATAAGGTATACAAGCTTCATATTTTTTTGGGGGGGGAGAAGTTTTTGCTATAGGGTGCATGCACTCGCCAGAAAGACAGAGAGAGACAGAGAGACAGAAAGTGAGAAATCACCCACCACGGGGATGGCCATGCCGCAATCCCTTCTCCTCCATTCTCCTCTCAGGATCTTAGGCATGCACGCACATGAGCCCGGCGTGAGTTTAAGCCACTAGGTCTGGGATTTGAACTGTGGTCGACTACGTGGGAGTCCAATGACATAGCCATTATGCCATCCGTTGATCCCCAAACTTCATCTTAACATAACTGAAAGATGAGAGGAAGTGTTCCAGTTTAAATAAAGAAAGAAAACATAAAAGTAGAAACTCACCATTTTGTAACCTCTAGTGAAAAAATTTTCTATCAAATTTACTAAAAGCAGTCAAGTCAGTGCTTAGAGGAAAATTTATAGCCTTCAGTGCATATGTTAGAGAGAAAGGCTAAAAATCATTGAGCTAAAAACGCATCTATAGGACTGGCAGTATTTCACATGAACACTAAATGGGCTAGTAATCAAAGCTATTTTTAGGTCCTCCTTTTCTCCTTTCCTTCAGGGAACAGGTCAAATGTCTTAAAGTTAGACATGACCATGTGGTTTGCTTGAGCCAGTGGGCAGAAGCTGCAAGTGCTGATACAGTGTTTTCACATCCACTTTCCTGCTCCAAAGTAACCACTCATGTCCCAAGCAGTGGCTGCTGCTTCAATCTGAGTCCCAGAGTGAGGAAGCACAGTGCAGCTGACCTACAATGGCATGTAGTGTGAGCAAGAAATAAGCTTTTGTTGTGTTAAGTCTCTGAAATGTAGGGGTAGCTTTTTTAAGCAGCATAATTGATCTGTCCTGGTTGACTCAGAAATGCTAGAAGAACCAAAACATAAAGCTGCGACTTTGGTTCATTGGTCGGGCGGTGAGTGGAAACAGCTATCAGAGGCTGGAAAGGTGGCTATTATCCATTTAGTAATGACTGTCCCCATTCTAAGAGAAGACATCAGAAAAGGCAACACTACTTCTGTGAAGGTTGTTGTGGTTTAATTTAAAACAGCTTTGAAAGAAAGAGGTTAGCTCAAAAGGACTGGCTTGTTTGCAAGTCATAGGGAAAAGCATAACAACATGCAGGGGCCTGCCCACTGAGGTACAGTAGTAATGCGAGTGCTGAAATGCTAGAAGTCTTATCACTGATGTGGGTTTAGATTCCCACGTTGGTCTGCAAAAGCACTGGGCACACACACAGACACCCAGGATCCTGAGGAGCTGGAAGGCTGGAGAAAAGGAATAAGACTGTGATGAGACCCTGTTGAGGGGTCTTCTCTCTCTCTCTCTTTCTCTCTCTCTCTCTTTTTCTGTTTCATGCATGCATCCTTTCTACCACACAAAAAAAGTCTGTGTATTTGGGAAGCTATGAAGATCTCAATCTAACTGACAAATACAATACTTAGAAGAACTTTGATCAGCAAAAGACAATTCAAATTCAAATTAAAATGAAGCCATTTTAAATGAATTTCATGAGGGTAGGCCCATGCCCATGTAGCAGGAGCTGCTGGCTGCTTCTAGCCTGACAAGAGGGATGGGAAGTGCTACTGTGGGCTCAAGTGGGTCCAGGAGAAGATGCTGGAAACTTCTCCTCCAACTGTTCACTGGACTTTCTGCTTGGTCCACAGTTCCTGTGGGTTATCTGATGTGTTAGTGCATGATGAGGACGTTTCTCTAGAGAAGAGGAAGAGGGCTTTAGGCCCAGGTGGGGCCCAGCAACCTGCAGGTCTAAGACGGCCCCACTGCCACAGCGCTGGCCCAGAGAAAGGTCTGCTGCTGAGCATCCACTGGGAACGGGTCTGATAGCAAGCGCTTGTTGGGCCCGGGGAGAAGGGGAGACGGGAAACCAAAAGAAAACCCCAGCCTTAGAAATGGATGGAGAGCCACATGCTGGTGCAGCGGCACCACGACCGGACTTACACGGGAAACGCCATGGGCTTGTGTCCAGGACCTCCCTGAGCATGCCGGGTGTACGTGTGTGCCCATGAGCGAGGATGGCTGAGACTGAGGGGAGATCACGGTCTGAAGACCCTGTGGGGAGTCTCTCTCTCTCTCTCCCTCTCAAAAAATAAACAAACTTTTAAAAGAATGAATTGAATTTCATCTTATTGCCAGCAAGATTTAGTATATAACAGTAACACGACATAAAATTGATAAAAAGGAAACTCGAGCATTGAATTTTTAGGTGGGGCTTACATCATTTTTCCATTCAAATGATATGACTGTCTGATGCAAGCTTTTTCAGTTGATGGTGGCCCTTTATAGTGTGTGGAGAAACGGCGTCTCTGTGCAAAGCGGTCGAGCCTGTTCTTGTCTCTTGTGCACACCTCCCTTTGTGGTGGGTCTCTGCTAGGGAGTCTCTATCATGTCTCTGGCCATTTCCTCTGAGGGTCAGGTCTTCTAACTCTGACAGATCTCTGCCTGGCAGGTGTTGTTCTCCAATATCATTTTCAGTTGACATCGTGAAATCCCATGTTTCTAGCAACCATTGTGGTTTCACGTCCTAACTTATTTTCTTTCAGTTTGCGTTGTAATAGACCATGGCTTCATTATTTTAGAGAGCTGGATCTGCAAAGACATAGAAGGCTTTTGACTAGATGGTGTGTGTGTGTGTGTGTGTGTGTGTGTGTGTGAATAAACTCTAAGGTATTGTTAAGCATTTGAGCTGCTTGAGTGGGAAGTGATTTTAGAGGTGGTCTGCTAACTCGTGCATATTTTCAAGACATGATGACTCTTCTCCACCAATCAGGGGAGATTCAAATAATGTGTGGCAGGAAAATCCAATGTCCTGGCCTCATTGAACCTAGAGAAGCTGGGCTGGGTGGTGGAGTGGTTACTGAAAGAACACTGCACCGTGTATCTCTGTTCACAGCAATGAAGGAAGCAGACTCCCTCTTCAGGTAACCACAGGGTGATTAAGGGCTCTCTCCAGGACAGCGTAGGATCCTGGCTTCCTCCTGTGCTACCAGTGGCTTCATCGCAGTCTCTTCTGCTGAATTCTCCCCTCCCAGTCTCTGAGCAATGGCGGACACCAGGTTCAGCTCCTGAACCTCTTTCTTCCCCATGACCTCATCTCTATCTCTCCAGGTTTCACACTCAGGTGCCCAGTTGCCTGCTTGCCATCCCCACTTGGCACCTCCCAGGAAATGTGTCCACACTGACTTCCTCATCTTGCCCATGGAATTGGCACCCTCCCAGCCTCGTCCAGCCTCTGTAGTGCAGCTCCATCCTCCAGGCACCTTCTAGAAGCCTGGGTGTCACTCCACTCCTCCCAGTCACTCTCCACCTCCAATCCAGCAGCAAATCCCATTGGCCCTACCTTTGAGACGCATTTGCATCTGATTTACAAATTGCCTAACTGGTAATTTGTCTAATTACTGCTTTCACTGCCCCCACCTAACACTGACAGTACTTCCTACTTATCATTTACTCTCTCATGCACTTTATAGACATTAACCTCTTTAATAATCATAAACTGTGATGAGGTATGTACCATTTTAATTTAAGTTTTTATTTGCAGATAATTATAGATTCAGTTGCAAGAAATCAAAAAGGAGAGCCTGTACATCCTCTTCTAGTTTCCCCAATGACAGCCTCTTAGAGACATTTTGTCCAACATCACAGCGGATATTGACACTGACAAAGTCAAGAAACAGAACACCCTACCACAGGGAGTCCCGTGCTGCCCTTAGAGGGCCGCCCCAGCTCTCTCTTGTGTCCACCACTGCCCTAACCACTGGCAACCACAGCGGTGTTCTCCACTTCTGTACTATTCCGTCGTTTCAAGAATGTTGCAGAAATGAAATCAAGCAGGATGTAATGTCTGGAGGCCAGCTCTGCTCAGTCAGCATGATCGGCTGGACCCCATCAGGTGGCCGTGTATCAATAGTGCATTCCCTGTTAGTGCCGAGCAGCATTGGGTGGGGGGGGGATGAACCACATTTGTTTAACCATTCTCCCACGGAAGGACAGTGTTTGGCTTTTACAAAGAAAGCTCTTATAAACAGCTGTGGACAGATTTTTATGTGAACATGCTTTCACTCCTCAGGACTGGATGCAAGAACAGAGGTTGCTCAGTGTAGGGCACTTGCACGCTTTGTTTTTTAAAGAAGCTGACAAGCTGTTTTCCAGGGTGGCCCTACCATTTGGCATTCCCACCATCAGCTTCTGCGTGATCTGCTTTCTCTGCATCCTCGCCAGCATTTGGTCTTACTATTTTTTAGTCAAGCCATTTTAATATGCACGTCACCCTACCTCATTATGGTTTTAATTTGCATTTCTAATGCCTAAGGATGTCGACATCCTTTCATGCGCTGATCTGCCCTCTGTGTATCCTTTCCAAAGTGTTGTCTCTGCAAATCTTTTTATTTATTCATTTTAAGAGAGACTTTTGCTACAGGGCATGTGTACTCCTTGGAGAGGTAGAGACAGAAAGCAAAGAGACAGAAAGCAAGAAATCAACACCCGGAGGGGATGACCACACCACAATCCCTTCTCCTCCAGTCTCCTCTCAAGATTTTGGGCACATAAGCATATGCACCTGGGATGAGTGTTATTTTGTTGTTGTTGTTGTTGTTAAGAATTATTTAATTTTATTTGCTCATTCATTTATTTCAATTTTACCAGAGAGTGACAGAGAGAGGAAGTGAGAAAACGAGGTTGGTCATATGGGAGTGTCCAGTGCCTTAACCACCACACCACCTGCTGATCCCACGGCATGAGTTTTAAGCCACCAGGTCTGGAACTTGAACCACTGTTAACTATGTGGGAGTCCAGTAACGTAATCATTACACCACCGGCCGTCTGAGTCTCTTCAAGGCTTTTACCCATTTCCTAATTAGCTGGCTTTTGTCTGTTTGTATTTTTACTATTTTGTTTTGAGAGTACATTGTATATTCTGAGAACCAGTTCTTCATCAAATGTGTGGATGACAAATATTTTGGCCATGGTGCATAGTTACTTTTAAGATATTACTTAATTCTATTAAAAATAGAAAAAAAATTGTTTTCCTCTGCCGCAGTGTTTGGCAGCCTGGGATACAGGATAAGAATCAGAGGACCAGCAGTTAGCGTAATGGCTATGTTGCTGAACTCCCATGTAGTAGACCATAGTTTGAGTCCCGGACCCGGTGGCTTAAACTCACGCCAGATGCGTGTGGGTGGCCAAGGTCCCGAGAGGAGAATGGAGGAGAAGGGATTGCGGTGTGGCCATCACCACTAGGGGGTGATTTCTTGCCTTTTGTCTCTGTCTTTCTGGTGAGTGCACGTGCCCTATAGCAAAAAAATCTCTCCAAAAAAAGGAAAAAAAAAAGAAAAAGAAGAAGAAGCAGGGCTCTGGGTGCCTCCCAGCGGGAATGAGGCATGAGCTGCTTTAGTGACAGAGACTTTGGTGTGGTTTGTAACTGCACTGTTTCTCAACCATTCCGGCTGACACAGCGGTAATAATGGACTGGCCAAGAAGAGGTGCCGAGCTAATCAGCCTCCACATGGCCATACAAAAATACATAGGTTTGCCTGAGAGACAGAGCCATTAGGAGATAGACAGAGCATAAGGAATCGGCTCGCACAATTCTGGAGATGGCCATTTGTAAGTTGAAGACTCGGGAAAGCTGATAGTGTAGATTTCTCCGAGTCTGAAGGTCTGAGAACCAAGACAGCCAATGATATAAGTCTCAGTTTGAGGGCAGGGGAGGTAGAAGTCCTAATTGACATAGCTCAGGAAAAAGGTCAAGTTCCGCCTTCCTCTCTCTTCTGTCGTACTGTGACTGACAGGGGATAGGATGACACTCAAGTCCACTGGGGTGGGCCATCTGCTTCACTCAGTCTATTGATTGAAAGGCCAAACATATCTTGAAATGCCCTCACAGAAATATTTAGCTAAATATCTGGGCACACCACAGTCCAGTCAAGTTGACACAAAATTAACCATTGTATATACCAAACTAACTAAAGATATTTTTTAAATGGCTTGACATTTAACATAAAAGCTCATGCAAACCAGAGAGAAAAGAAAATCTATGAAATAGAAACTTAAGTTAATACATATAAACAGGTATTTTAGACAAGTAGAGAGATGAAAGCTCTGTTGCTATGGTTACCTTCTGTGAGCTATGGGCTTCATCCTCCTCTGTTGGTAGGTTGGTGATTAGAATGGGGACAGAGGGGACCAGCAGTTGGCATAATGACTGTGTCGCTGGACTCCCATGTAATCGACCGCAGTTCGCGTCCCGGACCCGGTGGCTTAAAACTCACGCCGGCGCGTGTGCGTGCATGCCCAAGATCCTGAGAGGAGAATGGAGGAGAAGGGATTGCGGCGTGGCCATCTCCCCTGGGGGGTGATTTCTCACTTTCTGTCTCTCTGTATCTCTCTGTCACCCATCCTGTAGCAGTAGGAGAGCTCTTCTTGACACTGGTACTGAATCTTAGACCCAAGACAGTTCCTTGTCCCTTTTCCAGGCATTGAGAATTTTTCTTTTACTTCCCACTACTCTTCCCCCAGCCACAATGTGTCTTCGCCTATGCTCAAGAGAAGATTAAAAAAAATAATAATAAAGACCCAAATTGAACTTCTAGAGATGGAAATGAAAATGTTTGAAGTTAAAAGTGCAATGAATGAGATTCAAGGTCAATTCAGCATTTCAACTGAAGGAAAAATAAGTGGACCCTGAAGACAGCAGTAGAAATTATCCAGAATGGGACCAGCAGTTAGCGTAATGGCTATGTCACTGGACTCCCACGTAGTCGACTGCAGTTCAAGTCCTGGACCTGGCGGCTTAAACTCACGCCGGGCGCGTGTGCGTGCGTGCCCAAGATCCCAAGAGGAGAATGGAGGAGAAGGGATTGCGACATGGCCATCCCCCCAGGGGGTGATTTCTTGCTTTCTATCTCTCCGTCTCTCTCTGTCTTTCTGGCGAGCGCACGCGCCCTATAGCGAAAACCTCTCAAAAAAAAAAAAAAAAAAAAAGAAAAAGAAAAAGAAAAAGAAATGATCCAGAATCAATCACAGAAAGAAGAGAGAATAAAATGGCTGAAAACAGAATCAAGGAGCTATGAAACAACTTGACTCTAATATCTGGTAGTTGGATTTGCAAATAAAGGAAAGAGAAAAAATACTGAAAGAAATTATCATAAATGTTCTAATAGTCTCAAGAACTCTTGTAAGTTCAACAAATTCCAAATTCTAGGAACAAGTAGAAAAATATCAAGGCACATAATAATTACCTTTTGCAGAATTAACAGAAAGAGAATTTTTTTAAAATTTATTTTGCCAGATTGCTTGTGGCATGGGGAATGGTCATGCTCCAATCTCTTCTCCTCGATTTCTCTCTCCTTTTAGGATCATGGGCATATATGTACATGTACCTAGTGTGTTTCATAAGCCTCCAGATCCAGGACTCAAACTGCACACTCGGCCATGTGGGATCCAGCTGCCTTCACCACCATGCCATGGACTCACCTGTAAAGAGAAATATCTTAAAAGCAGCTGGAGGAAAAAAATCAAAAAAATGCAGGCCTGGCCAGAGTGAATCAAGCAGGAAGGTGTTGGCTGCACTGAAGGCCCACCTGATTCCCATACTACCTAAGGGGCCTGATGCTATGGTGCACCTGAGCCAGACCACCCTAACCACTAAGCTACCTGGCTGGCTCTCAAATTGTTTTCTTACTATTTAAATTTCTCCTTCTTCCTTTTCTTCCTTTTTTTTAAACGTTCCCCCTACACCACCACAGGGCACAGGTGTTCCCCAAAGAGAGACAGAAACAGAGAAAGGTTAGACTAGATTAGATGAGAAGGCTGTAGCCAGAAGGACTGTGACCTGGGAAGACCATGCCATACCTATGTCTTTCTCTTCCTCCCACTCTCTCCTTCTCTGTCTCCTAAAACAAAAACAAAAATAAAATACATGTAAAGGAGGGCAAAATATGGCTAATGGCATTTGTCTTGACAGAAACAATGCAAGCAAGAAATCAGTGGAACCATGTCCTTACACTACTGGAAGAAAAAATAACTGTCAACCTTGAATTCTATACCCAGCCAAAAATCTCCTTCAAATTGCAGATGAAGAAAGACTTTGTCAAACATACGGAAGTTGAATCCATCACCAGCAGATGGACATTTCTAGAAATAACAACAAATGAAAACACGGATCTACTCAGTCATGAAGAGTACCTGATATTGTAATTAGGTGATAACTATTGGGTTGTCAGAAAAGTCATGACACATTTTTACATAGAAAAGTATGTCATGACTTTTTTGATGATCCAATATATAAGAACTTTTCTTTCTTTCTTTCTTTTTAATTTTCTATGAGTATGTGCACTCACTAGAAAGAGAGAGAGCCAGAGAGAGAGAGAGAAAAGTAAGAAAACACACCCCTCCCTCTCAGTGGGAATAACCATGCCTCAATCTCTTCTCTTCCACTCTCTTCCCAGGATTTTGGGCATGCACACACATGCACCCAGCATGTTTTCCAAGCCACTGTGTCTGGGAATCAAAATGTTCAGTTGGCCATGAGGAACCCAGCCCCCCCCACCACTAAGCCACCTGGTTGGTTCTCACATTTTTTCTTACGATTTAAATCTCTCCTTCTTTCTTTCTTTCTTTTCCTTTTTTTTTTTTTAAGTGCCCCACCACCACGGGCACAGGTGCTCCCCAAAGAGCGACAGAAACTGAGAAAGGGAAGGGAGAAATCATCCCCCAGGAAGTATGCCCACAGAGCAGTTCCTTCTCCTCCATTATCCTCTTAGGATTTTGAGCACACACACACACACACACACACACACACACACACACACACACACACAGGTGCCCAATGTGATTTTCAAGCCACCAGGTCCAGAACTCGAACTATGATCAGCCCTGTGGCAGTCCAGTGCTTTAACTACTAAGCTACCTGCTGGCCTCTTAAATGAACTAAGCTACCTGCTGGCCTCTTAAATTTCTATTAAAACATAACTGGGGGTCTGGGGTGCCAGAATACAATGCACTACTGAAGACAAACTGGATCCCACATGCTGACAATAGTTTCAATCCCATGCCCAATCTGCCCCAAAACACACCAAGCACACACATACGAGTGCCCTAAGATCTGACAATGCACTACTGAAGACAAACTGGATCCCACATGCTGACAATAGTTTCAATCCCATGCCCAATCTGCCCAAAACACACCAAGCACACACATGAGTGCCCCAAGATCTGATAGGCTGAAACACTGGAGGAAGCATATTATGGCCTAATCAAACCCTGCAGAGGATACTTTTCTCTCTCTCTTACTTTTTCTCTTACATGTGCACACACTCCAGCATAAGTAAAGGGGGAGATTTTTCTTTAAAAAATAATTGACTGTTTCAACAAAAGCCATAAAAACTGAGCCGGTTCTGTGGCATAGTGGCAATGTATTCCAGAGAAGCTGGAAAACTGCAATTGCAAGCAACTGCAGTTCAAATCCCCAGCCCAGTCAATCTGAAACATACCAGGCCTATGGAAAAGTGCCCAGAATCCAATGGACTAGAGGGCTAAAGTCAGGGAATCCAGCATGACTAGACCTGGTGAAGGATGCTTCTCTCTCTCTCTCTCACATGCACAAGTTCTATCACGAATGAAGCAAATATAAAATATGCTGAGAAAGCATGGGGCCTGCACACAGTAGGTCTTTGTCAGTACGAGTGAATAGGCACATGGACCAAAGCATCGGGGTGCAGGCAGAGGTGGCAGATGACATTTACTAGGAAGGAGCTGAAAATAATTCATCATAACACTCGAGTCTTGTGGAGAAGTAAGGTATTTATTTATGGTTTTCACAATGTCCAGTTTGGGTCAAAATATGCAAAGAAAAAAAGAAAGCAGGTGTTGAGACTAGAGTTGGACATGAGTGGGGACTGGAGGGGACCTGGGAGACCACTGAGGTTGGGGGTGGACCAAGCATTCAGGACTGGGGACTAAAGAGACTGAAGGTCTGAAGGTAGAGAATGAGAAACACAGGACTCACATCTAGGGCTGGGTGGGGTGGGGACATGGACTTTCCACTGGGGCATGATGGGCATGATATTAATACCCTCCCTTTATTTGCCCTGCTCTCTAGGTGAGTGCTGAATGCCCAGCTCTGGATGCTAAGGGGGAAATACTATGGAGGACAAGAAGAGCTTCATGAGATGCAGTTTTGAACACATCTTGAGAAATAAAAATCAATGGAGTAACCTGGGTCTGAGGACAGAGCCTCAGATCTTGCACTGGCAGCAAATGGACCCACAGCAACGGAACTGGGAACAGCAGGGCTTGCAGCAGCTGGACTGGCAGCAGGACGCCCCACAGCCTGAGGAGCAGCAGCAAGGTTTGCAGCAGCTGGACTGGCAGCAGGATGACCCACAACCTGAAGAACAGCTGCAGGGTTTACAACAACTGGACTGACAGCAGCAGGGCTTACAGCAGCTGGACTGGCAGCAGGATGAGCCACAGCCTGAGGAACAACAGCAAGGTTTACAGCAGCTGGACTGGCAGCAGCAGGGCTTGCAGCAGCTG
The DNA here is from genome assembly GCF_000334495.1 of Tupaia belangeri chinensis. Taxonomy (NCBI): domain Eukaryota; kingdom Metazoa; phylum Chordata; class Mammalia; order Scandentia; family Tupaiidae; genus Tupaia; species Tupaia belangeri. The sequence continues at coordinate 6,049,842 of NW_006159505.1, read as the reverse complement.
GATTGGCAGCAGGATGACCCACAGCCTGAGGAACAACAGCAAGGTTTGCAGCAGCCGGACTGCGGGCAGGCAC
>NW_006159505.1:6049088-6049587 GCF_000334495.1 Tupaia belangeri chinensis | reverse complement strand
CCCCACAGCCGGAGCCACAGCCCCCACAGCCGGAGCCACAGCCGCCACAGCTGGAGCCACAGCCTCCAGAACAGCCACAGCAGCCCATGGTTCTGGTGAGTTGAGGGTGGAGTAGGTCAGAGGAGCAGGTGGAGAGGGAGGGTTCAGTGTGGAGCCTCTTGTGCCCTGAGCCTTTATATCCCTGTTCAGCATCACACGGTCACTTCCCAGTTGCTGTTTATTAATGCTATTGCTTTAAGGAAATCCTAGTGTTTTTTTTCCTTCTGTATTTTAAAATAACCACGTAAACATTTGGTTTACCTGCACTTGTTTCATGTTTACTGCATCATGTTCTTTCATGAGATGGTCACTCAGGTGCGGCCACAAGAGGTGATGAAGCAGAGGCCCAAGAGAAAAAATCTTATGTCACCCACAGGCATTAGAGACAGGGGACAGCACACAGGCATTAGAGACAGGGGACAGCCCATACAGTCACCTGGGCAAGAAGCCAGCTGGGCAG
>NW_006159505.1:6041893-6048915 GCF_000334495.1 Tupaia belangeri chinensis | reverse complement strand
CCAAGAGTGGAAGGGCCAGGTGGAGGAGGCAGATTCTGAACTGGCTGGTTTGCCTATCCAGGCAGGCTCCTGACTGAGCCCCTGCTGCTCTGAGAACTGGCTCTCAGAGGAGACCGCGTCTCTCTCCAGCCAGAAGGACGTTATGGGACCTGAAAACTTCACGGTATACTGAATCCTCCCCTCCCCGACAACACACGCGCACACACGTGCACACTCCCTTTGTGTTTCCTTTCACCAAGCATCCACAGTGTCAGAACCGGGGGTGTCTGTACCTCATTGAAGGGCTCAGGAGCACTGAGAGGTGCCCTGCAGTGAAGGTGAGTTCCCTCGGGGACACCTACCCCCCAGTAGGGACTGTAGCCCTTTGTCCTTCTTTACCTGCAGGCAGGTCCATCCCCCCTGAACTGCAGAACCGGTGGCGGGCAGGAGAGCCTGGGCTGCTTCATGTGAAGGCCTGGGCCGCACTGCTTCTCCTCACAAACCACCAGGACTCAGTCACGTGGGCCTGCCATAACCACCCAATCACTGTCCCCTATCAAGGACCCCACCCCCAATACAATCACTGATCACATTTTGACCCTTTTCTTTCAGTTACAATCAAGTCTCAACACATGGATTTCAGGGACACATTCAAACTGCAGCATTCAACTCTTGGCCCCTTAAAGTCATGTACTTATCCCATATAAAATCATCCCAGGAATCCAATATGCCTTAACTTACAACAATATCTACTCTGAAGTCTGAAGATTGATCTGAAACAATTTACATACTCCCCAAATACAATGGCAACACAGACGTAGTGTAGAAATTTTCATTCTGCAAGACGGAAGGAGTGACAGGCCCCAATCAAGTCCAAAGCCACTGGGCAGACATTCGATCCTGAAACCCCATGCTCCACATCCTGGACATATGGAGTGGGCTGGGGCCCCAGAACAGCCTGTGCCCTGGCACTCCTGGACTCCGCCCATGCTTCTGCTCTCTCTGGTTGGCATCTCCTGTCTGTATTTCCTTCGGGCCAGCTCTGCATGCTGACAGCACCACAATTCTAGAGTCGGGGGACAATCCCAGCTAAGCTCTGCTCTGATGGGACTTCACTGAGGCAGATCCGGCCTGACATTTCTACTTGGTTTTGCACTAGTGGGAGCCCTCTGTGGTGACTCCCTCCATACAAGGGAAGCAGAGTCCTGAGGCTGCTCAGGGCAACTAGTCTGCTTTCCCAGGCCTCTGGGCTCATGATGGGAAAGGTCTTCAAAATGCCCTTGGGGTTTCCTCCCATTTTCCTGGCAATTACCACCGGTATCCCTTGTCACGCTGATAATCTCTTTAGAAGCCTGTCTCTTGGCCATGCTTTGCTCTCCCAAACACACTCTTCCATTCATTTGCTTTGGTGGGTAGGAAGGGGGGGGTCACATTTTATTTAGGGCCCCAGGTGGACCTTGTCAACAGAGGGGTTCACAGTTTCTTTAGCAGTTCCAGGCTGTGGCCCTACGGGTCCCCTGGGTGGCTGGGCTGGGTGGGCATGTTCCCATCATCTCAGAGGGGTGCTGGGTAGTTGTAGGATGGGGCCTGATTCTTTGTGGTTGTGCACTTGGCATAGGGACTGAGTGAGGGCAGGATGAAGGCAAGGCCCATGATGGTCAATTTTCCAGTTTTCATGATGCTTCCCTTTTTATAAGTTCTGTCCTTAAATAATCCTTCCTGCTCGCACAGTGCTATGTGCAATGAACAATAACTGTGCAGCCCCTTCTATAGTTTGCCTTGAAATTTCATTGCCCAGATCTTCATCACTTTCAAACTCAACATTCAACAAAGCCTTAGGTCGTGAGCATTTTGCAGCCAAATTCTTTGCTATGGTGTCGCTTGGATGCTTTTTTTTTCCTCCGATTTTCAATAAGATACTCACCATTTTCCTCTGATCCCTCCTCAGCATGGACTTGCCACCCATATTCCTATTACAATGCTGTTGGCTGTCAGTAACCAGTCTCTAAGAAGTTACAAGCTTTCTCCTGTCTTCTCACCCACTGACCTTCTTCCAGAATTGCCTGTAGTGTATTCTAAGTCGTTTTTATTCTTCTTCTACAAACTCTGCTAAACTCTGTCCATTATCCAGTCCTAAGGCCACTTTCATATCTTCTAAGGCCCCACTCTCAGTGCTGATTTTCTTTTCCAGTCTGTTTTATCGTTAATTATAGGAAATAGCTGAAGCTAGGATATTTATGAAAATGTAGATTTTCAGCTCCCAGTTGACGATTCAAGGACCAAGGGCTCTCTGGTGGGGGTCCTTCTGGCTGTATTGCAACATGGTGCCAAGGAGGAGAGCCTGGTCTACTTCCCATGTATAGGGCTCTATCCGTTTTCTTCCCCTTACAAACCCACCAGGACTCAACCATGTGGTATCCACCCAAATCACCACCACTGGTCTCCTCTCAAAGGCCCCACTATTCAACAAAATCATTGGATCAAGATTTCACCATTTAAGTCTTATTATAATAAAATCTCAACACATTTTGGAGAGACATATTGAAACTATAGCACTGTTTTCCCATTGAAGCTTCACTATAGATTTGGTGTTGACCCTTGCTTCTAATATAGCAGAGTTCTTACTCTAGTAGCTTGTTCCCAACTGATGTCTAATCGTTCTTAGTGCATCAAATTAGATCCTATTCAGACATGTTATGTCAGAGCAGTATGATGTGTTTTGTTTTGCTTTTTTGGTGCAAAAAAATAATTTAAATCCACAGTTTTTTGTATTATGTACTTTCTGTTAAATTTTTAAAGACTAAGCTCTTTCTATGGTCAGAATTTAGGAAGAACACCTACAAATTAATAACAAAAAGACAAACAAACAAAAAAGAAATAAAATGGCAAATGACTTGAACAGACATGTAACCAACAAGACCCAGTAAAAGATGGTCAGCAATTGAGACAGCAGGTGGCGTAGCAGTTAACGTGCTAGACTCCCACACAGCTGACTGCAGTGTGAATTCCAGACCTGGAGGCTTGAAACTCTTGCCAGGCACATGTGCTTGAGTGCTCAAAATCCCAGGAAGAGAATGGAGGAGAAAGGATTGCAGTGTGGCCATCCTCCCTGGGAGGTGATTTCTCAGTTTCTCTCGGTCTCTTCAGTGAGCGCATGTGCGCTATAGCAACAATCTCTCTCATAAAAAAAATTATCAACAATTTTAGTCACCAAAGAAATGCAAATTCAGATGAATGTTAGACACATTTTCACACTGATTAGAATGGCTAATATTGGAAAAAACTGAGAGCCTCAAATAACAACAAAGGTGGGAGGCGGCTGGAGGACCTGCGGCAGACACGCTTCCGCCGCAGCTCCGGCCTGGTTTCCTTTGGCGTCTGACAGTGAGCTCGGTCATGCTCCATGGGGAAGCGGGACAATCAAGTGGCACATATGACCCAAATAGCAGCGGCCAGATCAAGAGGTCTAATCCAGTCTTCAGGACCAACGACCCAGGATGATCTGAATCGACCAAGGCCTACCTGGGAAGAAGTGAAAGAGCAACTAGAAAAGAAAAAGAAAGGCTCCAAGGCTTTGGCTGAATTTGAAGAAAACGTGAATGAGGACAAGAAACAAGGAAAAAGGAGAAAGAAAAAGAAGAACCGTTCACATCAATTTTCTGAAAGCTCCATATCAGAAACTGAGTCAGACTGTAAGGATAGTTTAAAAAAGAAATGAAAGGATGCAACTGAGAAAGAGAAGGACATGAAAAGACTGAGCAAAAAAAGAAAACTGTATCCGGAAGATAAACCTTTGTCCTCTGAGACCATGTCAGAGTCAGAATATATTGATGAGGTATGAGCAAAAAAGAAGAAAAAGCAGTGAAGAATGAGAAAAAGCAACAGAAAAAAAAAAGGCATAAGAAACACAGTAAGAAGAAAAAGAAGGCTGCCAGTTCAAGTCCTGACTGCGTCACATTAAGAAAAATCAGGAGGGAACCAGCAGTTAGCGTAATGGCTATGTCGTTGGACTCCCACGTAGTCAACCGTGGTTCGCGTCCCAGACCCGGTGGCTTAAAACTCACGCTGGGTGCGTGTGCGTGCGTGCCCAAGATCCTGAGAGGAGAATGGAGGAGAGGGGATTGCGGCGTGACCATCCCCCCTGGGGGGTGATTTCTCGCTTTCTGTCTCTGTCTCTGTCTGGCGAGCGCACGTGCTCTATAGCAAAAACCTCTCTTAAAAAAAAAGAAAAAAAAGATTAAACAAGAAAAATCAGGATACTCTTATAAAGAAAGTGCAATGTCTAAGGAAATTTCAACTGTGAAAATTATGACATATTTACTAAAATGCGTGAATTTCTTGCTTTTAGAATTATTCCTGGACTTTTCAGAGGCCACTCAGAGGCTGCTGTGTAAAAGGGCCACGACTGTTGCCTGCTGCTTGAACATCCGGTTGTTTTATTTTTTCTTTCCTCTCCCAGTGCTTGATAATACACTGCAGTCATACTAGTGGTTAAGATATTTGGGAATAAAGTCAATATTTTGGACTAGACGTATCTAATGATAAGTCACCAAGAAACGGACTCCGGATGCATCTTTGAGATATAATCATTGGGCTCTGATGGCAGATGGGTCTAGTTAAAATTTTTAAAGTAGGGATTACATTGATACTTAGAAATCCTTACTCTGTAGATAAGTGTATTTTAATTTTTTTCTCCCTTGTATACTTTACCTGAGAAAGGAGCTTTTAGGGTGAGGGTGGGTGGTTTGTTATCTCTTTAGCTAGCAGAACAGCGTGCCTTGGATCTTTGCACATCTGATTTTTGTTGACACAGTCGCCATGCTTCTGGGAGGTCAGAGCTGGGTGCCAGCAGCCATGCCCTTTCCGGAGCTTAGGGACATCCTTCATCCCTGTCGTATGCTGCTCTGAGGGAACCGGAGAAACAGCGCTTTGCAGCATGAGAAGGCCTAAAGAGCTCCGGGCTTTACCTCCACTTCAAGAATACTGAATATTTTTTAGCATTAAATGTGTTACGTTATTTGAATTGAATTTTGACTACAGTTTGGCTTTGGAGAGAAATTATTTCAAATAGACACTGGTACTTTCTGAACTTAATGGCTAAAGATTCTAAAATGCATGTTTTCTACTATTAAGGTTTTTTTTCTTTTTACTTTTTTTTGAGAAGTTTTTGCTATAGGGTGCGTGCACTCACCAGAAAGATAGAGACAGAGACAGAAAGCGAGAAATCAACCCCCAGGGGGGATGGCCACGCCGCAATCCCTTCTCCTCCATTCTCCTCTCAGGATCTTGGGCACGCACACACAAGCACCCCAGCGTGAGTTTAAGCCACGGGGTTCGGGACTCAAACCACAGTCAGCTACATTGGAGTTCAGCGACATAGCCATTACGCTAACTGCTGGTCCCTATACTATTAAGTTTTAACCAGCCTGGAAAGTTTTATATAGTTTATTTTTTGTATAGCTTTTGTTTAGGCTGCAATGTTTAGCTTTTGTTAACTTTTACTCTTGCTGTTTTAAGTTCATTGCTGTGTTTAATGGCATATTTGCCAAGATACTTCGCATGTAAAAAGTAGGATTTTGATTTTCTTTTCTTTTCTTTTTTTTTTTTTTAAGAAGAAAAACCCAGCTTCATATGGAAGCTGAGATTTATCATAAACAAGTTGAGTGGCAGGCCTGGTACCCTGTGTCTTGTTATGGAAAGCTATTGCCAGAATCTTAGTAAATATAAAGTTTAAAAACAAAAAACAAAAAACAAAAAACAACAAAACCAAAGGTGTGTACAACTGGTATTCACAGATCTTGCTGGGGGAAAGTTGAAAATAATGCAATCATTTTGGAAACTATCAGTTCCTTATAAAGTTGAACTTACATAGACCTTACTGTTCACAGGTTCAGTCCTAGATATTTAATCCCCCCCACCCAGCACACAAATAACTTAATTAAAGTACATGGGCGTTTGATTCATCATAACTGCCAACAAAGAACAACCCAGTAATCTATGAACAAAGAAGAAGACAAAACATCGAAGCTGATGTTGACAAGAGACACTACAGTGATTTAAAACAAAGAAATCACTGATCCAGGAAATAACATATTGAGTGCAAAACGCGAGTATATGCTTTGTTATTTCATTCATATCAAATTTAGCAAAAGAGCAAACTGATCATAGAAATGAGCTCTTGTGGATAAGGCAGTAAAAGTGAAATCTGGGGTGATGATGTGGCCTGTCATGGTTGGGGTGATAGCCATGGGTATCCACATGGGGCACACTTATGGAACTGCACACTCAAGATACGTGAATTTCACTGGATGTGAGTCTTCCTTCAGTGAACAAATGGAAGTTCAGGTTTCAGAAAATCAAAGACCAGTTATGAGGATGGCTGATCAAACCCTGTAGCCCTCAGAGAGGTTAAATTAGGATATACCAGTGGACCTGTGGGGTTTATGAAGACATACTGAGAATCCTCAAGCCCATAGGAAGAATGGCAGTAATCTGTGAGCCTGGGCTACTTGAAGGGAGTGTGGCTTTAATTCCTGTGGGAAGGGTTAACTCAGACCAAGGCGGGGGTCTGGAACTAAGAACAAGAAAAATGACAGACAGCACTAAAATCCAGGTCCTTCAACATTTTGCTTCACAAATTTAACAGAATGTTTATACTGGCAGTTTTGGGGTTCTGGAGCTGTAGATACTCTTTTTTACGGCTTAGTGTTTCTCTTTACAAAAATGACAAACACTGATTTTAGGTGGGAAAATATGAACACTAGTGCCCAGGGGACAGGCGACCTCCACCATCCAGGAGAAATGTGGACTCAGGGGGATGGCAGAGCAGTCAGGCCAGCTTGACTGGCTCCCAGGGGCCTCTGGGAACTTCCCGAGAGGGAGCGCCTCTGTTCTGACAAAGGAAAGCACCTCTGAGGAAGAGGCCAAAATTAGAAATGGAAGAAAGGTGACCTTAGCTCAGGTAATGACACCATGGGACTGCAGAGATGGAAAATAATGCTGTTCAAATGAAATAGTGTAAGCAGGAAAAGGAAGTCCCACGT
>NW_006159505.1:6031715-6040609 GCF_000334495.1 Tupaia belangeri chinensis | reverse complement strand
TCGTGGGGGGCCTCCAGGGGGGGCTGGGGCTCCTGTGGCTGCTCCCAGTCCTGCTGCTGCAAACCCTGCTGCTCTCAATCCAGCTGCTGCAAGCCCTGCTGCTGCCAGTCCAGCTGCTGCAAACCTTGCTGCTGCTCCTCAGGCTGTGGGTCGTCCTGCTGCCAGTCCAGCTGCTGCAAACCCTGCTGCTCCCAGTCCAGCTGCTGTGGTCCCATTTGTTGCCAGTGCAAGATCTGAAGTTCTATGAGCAACCTCATTTCTATCCTGGAAATTTTCGCCTTCTAGAAATGACCAGAATTCTTTCCTGAACTCCCAAACCAAAACTCTGAGCCTAGCTTTTTTTGCAGCAGGCATCAGCACTCAAACCCTGCCCACCAATGTTAAGAAAGTTCCCAGTGTCCAGTGCCCAGTCCATCTTTCCCTCCAGAATTCTTCTCTTCCTTTTCTGGTCTCCCAACTTCAGCCTTCTTAGGACTCCAAGATCCCACATCACTTGGCCCCTCCTTTGAGCATGCTGGAAGCATCTGCAAATAGAAGTTCCCCCGGAAGGGCCCCTCCCTTGACCCCTCTCTCCTTCCCCTACCTCTTGAAGCTCCTCCATATCTTCATCTTCATCTCATTCTGGCTTGCTGAAGTCAAAATGGCTTTGGAGTTATCTAGAGAGTAGAGAGCATTGGAGTACCTCAGAGTCTTCTCCTGCGGGGAAGTGAGTCTTCAGCCACCCTCCTTTCCTTCTTGCATCTGGTCAGTACCATGGCCTCATTGTTCTGATTCTCTGTTCAGTGCTTGATCTAGATCTTCTAAATAAATACAATCTGAACCTCCAAAGACTTTTACATTTTGATTCTTCAATTTCAGCCTGTATATGATTAGAAAAATAAATGATTTCTATATCATTACAACCCCATGCCTGTTCCCGACTCCATTATTTTGCTAAGATAGCCCATAACCAAGTGCTACAAACTGTGTGGCTTAAACAATAACATTTCATTGTCTCTGAATCCTGCAGGCCAGAAGTTCAAGATCAAGGTAGCCCTGGTCTGCATCTTCTCAGGGCTCTCTCCCTGTGTCCTCGCGTGGTCCCCTCTGTGTGTCTGAACCCAATTTCCTCTTCCTGTAAGGACATCTGGCAGACTGAATCAGGGTTCATCCTTCTCAAGTATGTCTACATCTTAGCTAGTTATATCTTGAAAGACCTCTCTCCAAATCAGGTCACATTCAAAGGTACTGGGGTTAAGATTCCAAACCATAATAACCACCCGGGCTCAAGTTATCACCATCTTTCCCACCTACATAGTTTGGAGGTATCTCTGGCTTTTATTCCTCTTGGTCTTAACATGTCACCAAATCCTACAGAATCTACCACAAAATATATCATTTGACATCTCCTTTGTGCCTCCAACCCAACCTCCCTTGGAACCCCTACCTCAGGTCCCCTTATCTGTCCCTTAACTGCTCTTAGCACAATAACAAAGTACAACAGACTGGGGGTCTTAAATGGCAGATATTAATTTCTCAGACATGTAGTGGAGCTGGTAAGTCCAATATCATTTTTACCTCCTCACAGGCCTTGTCTCCAGATATGACCACATCTGGAGTTAGAATTTCAATATATAAATTTTGTGGAGATACAAGCATCTATTACATTTTCCCCTGGCACCTCAAAATAATTCATGATCTTTTTGCATGCAGATATATTCATTCTACCCAATGGCATTCAAAGTCTTAACCCATTCCCACATTAACTCTAAACTTGAATTCAGAAGTCTCATCTCGACGTCATCATTCACCAGATAAAGTGGTGAGGCTCAGGGTATGAGTTATTCTGAGGCAAATTCCTCTTCAGCAATGAACCTGTGAAATCGGACAATTATGTGCTTTCAAAATATGATAATGGGACAGACACAGGATAAGGATTCCCATTCCAAATGGGGGAAACCAAAAAGAGGAAGAGTGTTCCAAACAAGTCCAAAATCTACCATGTTAAATTCCACCGAATCTTTAATTTTATGAATAATTTCCTTGGTTTGGTGTTCTGCCTGCTAGGCCCACTGAGATGACAACATCACTTCTATGTTTGTCTGCACAGCTTCAACCACACTGCTCTGTACGGGAACTCCACCCTCTGAAATCAAGGAAATAACATCCTTCCCCCTACGATGTGTCTGTGGCAGATAGCATCCCTGATGATCTCTGAATTGCCTTTGGGGTTATTCTTCTCTTGCCTTGAAGAATAGTACATGTTTATAGCTAAGTCTATTGTCTTGTCATATAGAACCCAAGTTGCAGGACATCCTTCCTTCATTCCATCGTGCTTTCTTTGTCTCTTGTAGTTCAATAGTTGCATCTTTGTTGGTGTAATCCCATCTGTATTCCTGGTGTCTGCAGAGATGGCTGATTAAGTTCATGAATTGTGCCCATGATCTTGTTATCAAAGGGATGTCAGCTGTGCACTTGGCATTCTCTTCAGTACATACTTTCTCACTTCTGGCAACCGACATGCATAGATTATTTCCAAAATTTTGAATTTTGGATTCCTTTTTTGCTCTATCATCCCTCCTTCAATTCATCTCTCTCATCTCTCATTTTATTATACATGGTCAGGAGGAACCATGCTGTTCCTTTGACACTTTGCTTAGAAATCTCATCTGCTAAATATCTAATTTTATTATCATTAGAAAGGGCTACCTTCCACAAAACACTAGGACTATTAAGTGATTTTTTTCTGCCTTGTCATGACAAGGATTACCTTTCATTATTTTTTCAATAATATGTACCCCATTTATTACTGATATCTCCCAGAATGCCTTTAATGTCCACATTTTTATCAATATTCTCCTTGTAATTATTTCTGCATGCTATGAAGAGATAAAAGTATTTTTTCCAGTTCTCTTGGTAAGTTTTCATTAGACTGGCCTTTAAAGTTTGTATTTCTGCCAACAGTACTGTCTGTCACAGAAATCTCAGATTGTTCTAATATTTACCTCAAAATTCTTTCAGCATCTACCCATCAATCCAGTTCAAAACTGTTTCTACACTTTTAGGTATATGTTATAGGAGTCACACACACTCCTCCCACACACACACAGACACACACTTGCTTCTTGATACCAAAATCTGTAATATTCTGCTTAGGCTGCCATTGGAATACCACAGACTGCCTGAGACTGACTTAAACAACACACAATTGTTTCTCACAGTTCTGGAATCTGGAAGTCCAGAATCTAGTTCTGGCAGCATTCAGCTTCTAGTGAGGGCTCCTTTGCTGGCTTTCAGATGGCTGCCTTCCTATGGAGTCCCCACATGGCACAGTGAGCTCTGGCGTCTCTCTTAGGAGAACACTAGTCCCATCAGATTGGGGCTCCATCCTTATGACTTCAGTTAACATTTATCGCTATTTCCCAGACCCCATTTTCTTAAACAGTCACAATGGGGGTCAGGGTTTAAACATATGCGTTTGGGGATAGATCAACATCCAGTCCATAACACTTGTTTTACACCCCCAGCCCCATCTTCCTCTCAAACCCCACTCATCTCCCTGTTCCTTCCTGTACATGGGACCTGACTTGCATTTCCATGGCATCTCTTCTCCCTTGCACACCCAGGTGGCTCACATGCCTGTTGACAATGCTCTTTCTCTCCTCCTTCCCTACCTTGTGTGCCCTTCACTTTCCAGTTTTCCATTTGCACGCTCCTTCCTCTGATTGCCTTTTATGGTCCTTATTAGTGTAGCAGCAACTTCTGAGCAGGAAGCAACTTCTGGCCCAGCTGCAGTGTCACAGATGAGAGGGCACCACTGTGCAATGCTGGAGCTGCGTGGAAGGCCTGGGTTCAGATCCCTGACCAGCCTGAAATTGTTGGGTGCAGGAGCAAACACCTGTAATCCTAGCTAACTGGGAAGATGAGCAGGAGGATCACAGGATGGTAAGACCCTGGCAAAAAGACTTTCCTCTCTCTCCAGATATAGATACAGATGTATAGATGATATAGATATATGATATATGATATAGATATGATACAGATATATAGATATGGCTTTGGGGACTGTTGGTTCCACTGACACATCTTCAAAAAATAATAAAATAAACAAATTACACTAATTTTTTTTGAAGAGAGGTTTTTGGTATAGGGCATGTGTACTCACTGGAAAGGCTGACCGCAGTTCGAGTCCTGGACCCAGTGGCTTTAAAAACACGCTGGGCATGTGTACAGGTGTGCCCGAGCTCCTGGGAGAACAATGGAGAAGGGATTGCCGTGTGTCCATCCCCACTGGGGGGTGATTTCTCACTTTCTGTCTCTCTGTCTCTCTCTGTCTTTCTGGCAAGTGTGCATGCCCTATAGGATAAACCTCTCCAAAAAAAAAAAAAACCACACACACACATACCCCCAGCCCCATCTTCCTCTCAAACCCCACTCATCTCCCTGTTCCTTCCTGTACATGGGACCTGACTTGCATTTCCATGGCATCTCTTCTCCCTTGCACACCCAGGTGGCTCACATGCCTGTTGACAATGCTCTTTCTCTCCTCCTTCCCTACCTTGTGTGCCCTTCACTTTCCAGTTTTCCATTTGCACGCTCCTTCCTCTGATTGCCTTTTATGGTCCTTATTAGTGTAGCAGCAACTTCTGAGCAGGAAGCAACTTCTGGCCCAGCTGCAGTGTCACAGATGAGAGGGCACCACTGTGCAATGCTGGAGCTGCGTGGAAGGCCTGGGTTCAGATCCCTGACCAGCCTGAAATTGTTGGGTGCAGGAGCAAACACCTGTAATCCTAGCTAACTGGGAAGATGAGCAGGAGGATCACAGGATGGTAAGACCCTGGCAAAAAGACTTTCCTCTCTCTCCAGATATAGATACAGATGTATAGATGATATAGATATATGATATATGATATAGATATGATACAGATATATAGATATGGCTTTGGGGACTGTTGGTTCCACTGACACATCTTCAAAAAATAATAAAATAAACAAATTACACTAATTTTTTTTGAAGAGAGGTTTTTGGTATAGGGCATGTGTACTCACTGGAAAGACAGAGAGGGACAGAGAGACAGAAAGAGATATATCATCCCCCAGGGATGACTGGCCACACCACAATCTCTTCTCCTCCATTCTCCTCTCAGGATCTTGGGCACATAAGTACCCAAACTTGTGCTCAGTATGAGTTTAAGCCACTGGGTCCGGGACTCAAACCTCAGTCAACTATGTGGGAGTCCAACAACATAACCATTACACCATCTGCTAGTTGCACGCTATTTTTTTTAAGTGACTTAAAAGCTATCTAAAGTCTGAGGGATCATGGGTAAGTAGTGGACATGAGAAAACAAGGCACCAAAATAACTAGAACTTTGAGAGTTAGTGCCGGAGGGTCAAATCAAAAGATGACCAGAGTCAGCTCTTGAATCAGACCTCACAGAATCAGACCTCCTTCTCAGGAGCTTATACACATCCCTAGGCTTGAAGAGCAAGGGAAGGTAGAGGAGGATCTCGGTTACAAGGCTGGAGACCCCAGACTCAGGTGCAGTAGCAGCAGAGAGCTGGACACTGCATGGAGGTGGAGGGGAGCAGTTGCTCACAGACATAGTAAGCAATGGGTGCCTGATAAAACTGTGACCAAAACATATGTATATATATAAACTCAACAATATGGAATTTTATATATATATTTTTGCAGTTTCTATTTTAGTAAGATTGACTAAATACCATTCACAGCCCTCCTACAAAAACACTTAAAATCTGCTGGACTAAAATTTAAAAATAATTTAAAAAAAAATTTTTTTTTTTACACAGGATTTTACTATGGTGGTCTCTTTCCATCTCACTATATTGCTCCTGCGGGCCACTAACCATCCCCCTGCTTCAGCCTTCTGAGTAGGTGAGACTACAGGTACATGCCACTGTGCCTGGTTATTAGGGTGGGCCAGGAACTGAACCCAGGCCTCCCATGTAGCCTCCACCAGAGGCTAGTGTCAGCTAATGCACACTATCATGGTAGGGGCTATAAAGTAAGAAGAAGAAGGAGAAGGAGAAAGAAAAGAAGAAGAAGAAGAGAAGAAGAAGGAATTTGAAAAAACTTTAGAAAAAGTCAGAGCCAATCAAAAAACAAAAACTCCTGGGACTGGCAGCACTGGTGCATGCTGCTACAATGGAGGCCCAGGTTGACTCAGGGTTCTACCTAATGGCAATGGCAGGTTCCTATAATTCCAGTGACTCGGGAAGACAAGATCATAATAGCAAGCTCCATCTTTAAAAAAAAATTCAGAGGGCAGTCAGTGGTGGTATGGTGGTTAAAGTGCTGGCTAACCATGATTTGAATCCCAGACCTGGCAACTTGCATTCTCTCTCTCTCTCTCTCTTTCTCTCTCTCTCTCTCTCTCTCTGTGTGTGTGTGTGTGTGTCTGGTGAGCACACGTAGCAATTTTTAAAAATTATAGTAATAATCAATAAAACAAATAATTATTTAAAAAAAAAAAGAACAGCCAACCACCAAGGAAGAGGAGAATCAACAAGAAGAGATAAGAGATCAAAGCTGGCTTCTACCCAGTGGCTGGACTAGAAATAAATCTCCTCTGTGAAGGAGTCATAGGAACCAAGGTAGAGATGAGACAAAAGTCTTCCCTGAAATTCATCATGAATATCTGCAGCTACATCTGTACTACCTTGGAGACCTGAAAAACTTGAATATGATATTTAATGTAAAGTCAACCCAGTTGGTATGTTCCAAGTGAATAAAAAAGCAAACACAAATCCCTTTTTTAAAAAACCTATCCTTAAACAGGTGTCAAATATTCCCACAGTCAAATCTCAGGGAAGTTGAGTTCACATTCAAAAATCACAAAACACGCACACACACATGCATGAACACACATCATGAGAGTGAGCCAGCAAACACTTCAAGCAGAAGAACCAATAAAAAAGGTCTGGAAATTGACATTATCAGACATGGAATCAAAACAAGTATGGCTAAAGAAATATTCACATTAAAACCATGAGCAAGAAGTAGGAGAATAGAAGCACAATCAAACATCTTTGAACAAGAAATACACAAAAGTATAAAAATTCTGTAAGTGAAAAAACATAATAATTAAATTCATTTTATTATTATTAAAGATATGTTTGCTATAGGGTGCATGCACTCACCTGAGACACAGAGAGAGAGAGAGAGAGAAAATGAAAAATCACACCTCCCCCAGAGGGATGGCCACACCACAATCCCTTCTTTATTCTCCTTTCAGAATTTTTGGCACACATGCACATGCACCTGGCATGGCTTTTAAGCCTCTGAAACCTGCACTAGAAATACAGTTAGCCGTGTGGGAGTCCAGCACCATAACCACTAGGCCACCTGTTAGCCCCTATAATAATTAAATTTTAACACTCAATGAGTATGGTTGGGCCAAGTGAAAATAAAATGAATAAACTGGAAAATAGACATTGATGCACTATCTGTTATTCAATAGTCAAGCACAAGCAAATGAGATATTTATGACGGTGTTGTAATAAGTCATAAAGAGTAAAGTAAGAAAAGCTAGCACACGAATAATTAGACCTACAAAGGAAAGATCAGATGTGACAGGGGAGAGGCTAATCGGAGATAATGTGGGGGAATTTTCCAGAATTTATGAAAAATGATAATACTTAGGTTATTGAGTCCCCAAAAGGATAGCTACCAATACATAAATAAAAATACACACTTAGCTGTAGCATAATAAGTCTGAAAAAAATTCCTCTGTTCAAAAAGTACTTGGCCCAGCGTTTGTAACACAGTCGATCCTTCCCTGGTTGCGCTGGGTGTACATTCACATGTCCAAGATTCTGAAGAGTTAGAGAGCTGAAGGAAAGGGATTGTGACATAACAAAACTATGAAAGAAGCAGTCTGGAGCAGTCTGGAGCATGCGAAGGCCATTTATATTTCAAAGGTCTCAGTGAAGTGTAAACCTGAGGCTTTGATAACATCCCACAGCTATAAGAATTACTGCCCCAAGAGACATGTTAGTTTATAGCAAACAAACACGTGATGCAACAAAAGGATGATAGATTTTGTTGCCGGACGAGGGACTGTACAGTTGTGAGCCAGGGACCCAAAGCAGATCTAACTCCTTACCAGTCAACAAAACACAGTTTAAAATTGTTGATGAGAGAGGAAAGGATAATTTATTACACCGTAGCCACACCAGAAAGACATGTGGCTACATGCCCCTCAACTGGGAAGCCAACTTAAACAGGTACTTTTATAGAGAAAAGGAGATGCTATGGGGTTAACAGCTATCTCCAGAAAAACATAGATCAGATCAGTTTTTAGCTGGGAGCACAAGTGAGTGATTTATCTTTGAGACAGGAGTTTCAATTTGTAGCGGGGTGTGGGGAGTGTGGGGGGGGTGTCTTGCATTGTCTCAAGCTCCTGGTTGACTGTCTTTCTCCTTGGAGTTCCTATAAGAAATCTCAACAAAAGGTACCAGGCTAAGAAACAAACCTTTTTTGATTTAACAAGATGGCATTGGTCTGGCTCAAAGGCCCCTGTTACAATTTCACAGTGAGACTCCTAAGGTTTCTTACATATATTCTTGAGTTTGTGATGTAAAGTTTAGCCAGTCAGTTGCCTACATTCTTTTTAAAGAATCAATAGAAGTGCTTAACAAACAACTTGCAACCCCTTCTCTTCTGCCTGTTCTCTTTGTTATATAAACCAGCTTTCTAGGTCACCAGGTTGATAAGCAGGTGTCTAGAAAATTAGAAATGTGCTCATCCAGGTAATTTGTCCTAAGCTCTGGCTCAATTAACCACTTTCATTTCACTTATGCCTCAGCTCTTTTTTTTAGTATTACTTCCTCTCAGTCTCTCTTTCTTGGATTATCATAAATCAAGATGAATAAGGTTAAAAAATATATAT
>NW_006159505.1:6029826-6031553 GCF_000334495.1 Tupaia belangeri chinensis | reverse complement strand
ATTTTCCATTTCTAGTGTCATGTATGTGTGTCTGTGTATGTGTATATAATATATATATATATATATTATATATATATATATATTATAGGGCAGCCTGCACTTGCTGGAGAGAAGCAGGAAGAAAGAGGGAAAGGGAAAGAAAACACCCCTCAAGGGGATGACCACTTAGCAATCCCTTTGCCTCCATTATTCTCTCGGGATTTTAAGCTTGCATACATATTTGCCTGGCATGTTTTCCAAGCTGTCAAGTCTGGGACCTGAACTATACAGTCAGCCATGTGAGATTTAGCTGACTTAACCCCATGTCACTAGTTGGCCCCCCTCAAAATTTTTAAATAAAAATTAAAACTAATCAAGCACTGTTTTGTATCAGGCATTGTTCTAGGCACTGGGAATATAGCAGAGAATAAAACCAACACCTCCCCTCCATGGAGTTGGCATTCTATATAGGCAGATGGACTTGAAATATATTAAATTATGGAGTATGTTTAAAGGAAAAAAAAAACAGGAAAGAAAGAAAGTGTGTAAGAAATGGAAAACTGAAGATCAGGTCTATTTTCTGTGTTTTCAATTGTTCTACCAGATAATTGATTACAGTCACATCATATTTCTTCAGTTTGATGAAATGTTAAACATTAAACATTTTGGGGGGGCTAGATCTTCTGGTGACAAATTCCCTCTGTTCCTATTCATCAGAGAAAGTCTTTCACTTTTGCTTTTGAAAGTTTTTCCATTTTTTTATTGGCTATAGAATTCTGGGCTGACAGTTTCTCTTAAACTCAAGATAGAGCGTGTGCATTTGTACATGAGCGTGAGAGAGGAAGAAAGAGACATGAGCACGCTCCACTGGTCATGCCGCAATCCCCTCCGTCCAGTCCCCCACGTGTGGATCTTGGGCACTTGCACACATGTCCAGTGTATTTCAGGCTGACTAGGCCAGGGATGAGCATGACAGTCACCATGTGGGACCCGACTGTCTGCACCAGGAACCGGACTGTTTTGTTTTGTTTTAATATTTTAAAGGTGTAATCCAGGGTTGTTGCTTGCATGATTTCTGATGAAAATCTGCTATAATTCTTATCCTTATTGTTCTGTAGGTTTTTTCTTTTGAATTTCTGCTGCAAGGTGCGTACACTTGCTAGAGAGACAGAGCGAGGGAGCAAAATCACCTCTCAGGGGATGGCCACACCACCATCCCGTCTCCTCCATTCTCCTCTCAGAATTTTGGGCATGCATGTACCTCATGTGCCAGACATTTTTTTCTCCCCATTTACTTGGGGGTTAGAGCTGGCATTTTTTTTTTTTTTCAAGCTACGGTCCAGAACTTGAACCAGTCAGCCAAGTGGGATCCAGCTGCCTTAACCGCCACAACACCAGCTGGCCCAGAATTTTTTAATACTCTTATCTTCAAGATTTTCACATCACCTTCAATGTACAATTTGAATATGATTTGCCTAGTGGTTTGTCTGAGTGTATGTGTGTGTGTTTGGGTTTTAACAATCCTTTGACAAATTAAAGAAGAGTGAGAAGGAAAGAACCACAGTAAAATGAGCTTTGTGCTTATGGACTGTGTTTATTTAGAGGGTTCAGAAATCAATCCTGACATACAGAATATCTGCCCAGAGAAGGGGCAACTGTCAGGGACCAAGGGATCTGAGCAGCCACCTGAGCCTCTGTGGGTCAGTGTGGGTCTTCAAGGAGCAGGAGAAGAGAGGGGAACTCCAGGG
>NW_006159505.1:6028244-6029416 GCF_000334495.1 Tupaia belangeri chinensis | reverse complement strand
ATTTTCCATTTCTAGTGTCATGTATGTGTGTCTGTGTATGTGTATATAATATATATATATATATATTATATATATATATATATTATAGGGCAGCCTGCACTTGCTGGAGAGAAGCAGGAAGAAAGAGGGAAAGGGAAAGAAAACACCCCTCAAGGGGATGACCACTTAGCAATCCCTTTGCCTCCATTATTCTCTCGGGATTTTAAGCTTGCATACATATTTGCCTGGCATGTTTTCCAAGCTGTCAAGTCTGGGACCTGAACTATACAGTCAGCCATGTGAGATTTAGCTGACTTAACCCCATGTCACTAGTTGGCCCCCCTCAAAATTTTTAAATAAAAATTAAAACTAATCAAGCACTGTTTTGTATCAGGCATTGTTCTAGGCACTGGGAATATAGCAGAGAATAAAACCAACACCTCCCCTCCATGGAGTTGGCATTCTATATAGGCAGATGGACTTGAAATATATTAAATTATGGAGTATGTTTAAAGGAAAAAAAAAACAGGAAAGAAAGAAAGTGTGTAAGAAATGGAAAACTGAAGATCAGGTCTATTTTCTGTGTTTTCAATTGTTCTACCAGATAATTGATTACAGTCACATCATATTTCTTCAGTTTGATGAAATGTTAAACATTAAACATTTTGGGGGGGCTAGATCTTCTGGTGACAAATTCCCTCTGTTCCTATTCATCAGAGAAAGTCTTTCACTTTTGCTTTTGAAAGTTTTTCCATTTTTTTATTGGCTATAGAATTCTGGGCTGACAGTTTCTCTTAAACTCAAGATAGAGCGTGTGCATTTGTACATGAGCGTGAGAGAGGAAGAAAGAGACATGAGCACGCTCCACTGGTCATGCCGCAATCCCCTCCGTCCAGTCCCCCACGTGTGGATCTTGGGCACTTGCACACATGTCCAGTGTATTTCAGGCTGACTAGGCCAGGGATGAGCATGACAGTCACCATGTGGGACCCGACTGTCTGCACCAGGAACCGGACTGTTTTGTTTTGTTTTAATATTTTAAAGGTGTAATCCAGGGTTGTTGCTTGCATGATTTCTGATGAAAATCTGCTATAATTCTTATCCTTATTGTTCTGTAGGTTTTTTCTTTTGAATTTCTGCTGCAAGGTGCGTACACTTGCTAGAGAGACAGAGCGAGGGAAACAGCAAAATCA
>NW_006159505.1:6027705-6028159 GCF_000334495.1 Tupaia belangeri chinensis | reverse complement strand
TTTTCTTGGGGGGTAGAGCTGGCCTTTTTTTTTTTTTTTCAAGCTACGGTCCAGAACTTGAACCAGTCAGCCAAGTGGGATCCAGCTGCCTTAACCGCCACAACACCAGCTGGCCCAGAATTTTTTAATACTCTTATCTTCAAGATTTTCACATCACCTTCAATGTACAATTTGAATATGATTTGCCTAGTGGTTTGTCTGAGTGTATGTGTGTGTGTTTGGGTTTTAACAATCCTTTGACAAATTAAAGAAGAGTGAGAAGGAAAGAACCACAGTAAAATGAGCTTTGTGCTTATGGACTGTGTTTATTTAGAGGGTTCAGAAATCAATCCTGACATACAGAATATCTGCCCAGAGAAGGGGCAACTGTCAGGGACCAAGGGATCTGAGCAGCCACCTGAGCCTCTGTGGGTCAGTGTGGGTCTTCAAGGAGCAGGAGAAGAGAGGGGAACTC
>NW_006159505.1:6027294-6027674 GCF_000334495.1 Tupaia belangeri chinensis | reverse complement strand
GGAAAGAGGTAGGTGATGAACCAGGAGTGTGTCAAGGCAGTAAGACATTCCTGGATTCTCTCCATCCTGACAAAAACTTCAACAGCTCTGGTGAAGAGAAGATAAAGCCGGGGAATAGACAGTGAAACACTAAGAAGCCCAAGAGCAAGGACAGTGGGCAGCCTGAGCACCTGCATCAATACAGGTGACCTGAGCTCTGTGGCCACAGCCTCAGATCTTGCACTGGCAACAAATGGGGCCACAGCAGCTGGACTGGGAGCAGCAGGGTTTGCAGCAGCTGGACTGGGAGCAGCAGGGCTTGCAGCAGCTGGACTGGCAACAAGATGACCCACAGCCTGAGGAGCAGCAACAAGGCTTGCAGCAGACGGACTGGGAGCAAC
>NW_006159505.1:6022798-6027230 GCF_000334495.1 Tupaia belangeri chinensis | reverse complement strand
CTGGCAGCAGCAGGACTGGAAGCAGCAGGGCTTGCAGCAGCTGGACTGGCAACAACTAGACTGGCAACAGGAGGGCTTGCAGCAGCAGGACTGGGAGCAGCCACAAGAGCCACAGCCTCCCTTGGAGCCCCCACAGGAGCCACAGCCTCCCTTGGAGCCCCCACAGGAGCCACAGCTTCCTTTGCCACAGCTAGAGCAGGAACAGGCTGGCACACAGCAGCACACGGGCTTACAGCAGCACACAGGTTTGCAACAGCACACAGGTACACAGCAGCTAACACAGCAGCTGGAGCCACAGCCCCCACAGCTGGAGCCACAGCCCCCACAGCTGGAGCCACAGCCCCCACAGCTGGAGCCACAGCCTCTAGAACAGCCACAGCAGCCCATGGTTCTGGTGGGTTGAGGATGGAGTAAGTCAAAGGAGCAGGTGGAGAAGGAGGGTTCAGTGTGGAGCCTCCTGCACCGTGGTCCTTTATATCTCTGTTCAGAGTCAGGTGTGATCCTGGACACATGGTCACTTCCTGGTTCTTGTTTGTGTCATTAGCTTAGAGTCTCTTCTGCATTGCATTTTCTAATGACTCCTGTTTTCATTGTGCATTTCTTGAACATGCAGTCAGGTCTGCTATGGAATGTTACTGCTTAGCAACCATTAACGACAGTCCAGCTGCTGCTTTCCCCTTCCGTTGCAGTGGTAGGATGCAGAGAGGAAGCAGTAACTCACCCTCGTCTCACTGATGGATTTAGAGCCCATGAAGGTAGCTAGAAAGGAGGAACTCAAGTCATAGGGAAAGGGTCTGTGAACCAGTGCTGGGAGGGAAGACTGGCAAGTCTTCCAGAGAGAGAAACCTAGTGACCAGGAGAGAGATGGAAACCGGAGCATCTTAGTTCTGCATTCCTGGGCCTGGTGTGAATATCTACTGCCTCCCCCTTGGACCCGCTCCAACTTTGTGCCCCAATACACGAACAATAATCAGGGAGCCAATTTTTCTATAGCATTGACGAAAGCCTAAAGAAAATAAACAAGTAATCTCTTTAAATGGTAGAAAGAAAGGATCTGTTCATGGAGACATGTTTACCCAAGGAATCTAGCATACAGGTTATGTGAGGGCAAAAATTAAGGTAATTTACCAACTCCCCTTTAAAAGGAATGACTGTCTTCAAGAAGAAGTCCAAAGCAAGGCTTGTTCTAAAAACCTCTGGGGAAATAGAATTTAAAAGGTAAGCTCCTGCTACCCCAGAAAACCTGACAGCAAAAGCAGAAGAAAAAAAAAAACACTTTTATTTTCAAATAAGCATTCAACTAGAGTGTAATGTCCATCATAAAGAACCCACTAAGGGACTGTGAAGACAGAAAGCAAACTCAGACTTAGGACACCTGGGCAGGTACAACTCGTCATACATGTTGTCAGGGTGAACAATAACTAATCCTCAAAGAAGAAACAATGGCACCACTGGACACACATAGTTCCTCCTAAATTCACTCAGCAATTGGGGTGACCATCTGTGTTAGGTAATTGCCTTGAAAGGAAAAGATTTCCTGTGCCTTTGTAGTTTGGAGCCAGGTGTCATCTGCGTTAGGGCCCTGTGCTCTCATGGGAACTGGAGGCAGGGTGCTAACTTCTCTGGTGATCACCATTCAGAGGGCTCCCAGCTCCTTAACGAAACATTCCTGGGCTGCTTATTCAGCCTTCCTAAAGACTTACATACACTGAAAAGAGGCATAGAAAGAACTGACAAGTATTCTAGAGTGAATGATCTTTTAAATAGGGGAGGGGAGACTTCTCATCCCTGAAATTTATTATTTTTTTTATTGCCAAAGAGCATGTGCACTCAACTGAGAGAGAGGGAGGGAGATTCCCCGATTGGACCTCCATTTTCTTCCATTTCTATATGCTACCAAATTTTTGGCATACACACACACACACACACACACACGCACACACACATACACACAATGTTTTATAAGCTACTGGAGCCAGGATTCAAACCATGGTCAGCCATATGGAATCCAGTTCCCTTATCTATTAGGCAACTGGGCTGGCATTGTTATACCATATTTCTAATATGTTGTATAGTTCAACCATTTGTAGGAAATTTACTTTTGTTTCCTGGATTATGTGTTAATTTAGACTGTTGTGTCTTTTTTTCCTCTCCTTCCCTCTCTTCCTTACTTTCTTCCCTCTCATTTTTTCAGACTTTGCTTATATAGTATCTTCATATCTTTTTCAGGGAGCCAACTCTTCTATAGCATCAATGAAAACCAAAACGAAAGAAAAAGTAATATCTTTAAATGGTAGAAAGATATCAGGGTCAGGATGTCTTTCCACTTTACATAGTATCTTCTTCTCCCTTTTTATCTTCTTCAGGTTTAGGTAGTCCTGTCCAGAACTTCTCCCTATGTAGAAACAAAATGGGTAACTTCTGGTCCCCTAGGCCCAGCATCTGACATGGCTGCCAAGTTCTGGTCGTCTGGTTGGGTGTTTGACGCTCTACCCACTTCTGGTATCCCCTCAAGGCATGGCTGGGGGAGAGGAAGGACCTCCTTAGCATGCCTGGCTGTGCTCATCTTCAGGTTGTGAAACACCCTTTCCTGAGGTTCGCTCTACCTAGTTTGGAGGTGTGCACTGTTACCACAGAGAGCTGCACCCCCGAGCTGTGTTCTGCTGGGGGTAGGGGATGTTTACGCCTGTAGAGCCAGGATTTTGGTCTCTTTCCCCATGCATGTCTCTCTCCACACTCCACCACCACATCTCCCATTAACAATAAGAATACCTGCAATTGGTATCCTGTCTCTCTCACCTCTTACAAGCAAGACAAGACCTTTTGCCCTTCAGACATTCAGTGTGTATGCTTGTGTGAGTGAGTGTGTGCGTGTGTGTGTGCATGTGTGTGTGTGGTGTGTTCATCCAGAGTCTCACAGTATCATCCTTCCACCACAGCTTCCCAAGTAGCTGAGGCTACAGCAACATGATTGCCTTTTTAGGGTGGGCTGGAAATATAACACAGATTCCCATGTGACCTCAGTCTAGCAAACGACAGTGTCCAAGACGTGCTGCCATTGTTGGACCCGGACATTTTTCTGCCAAATAAAATTGTCAACTACACGTGCAAGTGTCCAGTATCTGATGGGCTGGAGCACAAGAGGAAGGAGATCGTGACATGACCAGACACCATGGGGGGTACTCATGTCTCCCTCTCACTTGCACGCTCATTCTCACATGCACACGCACACTCTGTTGTGAATAAACAATGAATGAATGAATGTGTTGGCTAGGCACAAAATAAAATGGCAAGTAAGGAAGAGTGAAATGTCTGTTTAAAATGTCATAAAATGAACTAACACATGATCACCCATGGAAAGCAAAGTATGTGGTTTGAGTACAAAGAATTTATTTTGTCAATATGCAGATAAAAAAGTCAAATAAAATATAACATATTAGAATAAAAATATTACCCTCAATAATCATGAAAATGAAGCATTAAATGAGATAACTTACTCTATCCATTAAATTCATGAAGGTTGAAAAATAAATAATATTCACTGTTGGGAAGTTGTATATATGGTAGCCAAGAGTCATGAGCATCCAATATCCTAAAGAAGGTGACAATGAAATTAATTAATGCACATCCGTGTGTTAAGAAAGGAAGAAGCTTAAACATTTTAAAATTAAGCCTGTTTCTTGACATGGATAAAAATGTCAGTTCACACACACACACACACACACACACAAATCTTTGCACAGAGATCATGATTTCAAAGGAAATATAGCTGAATACAGTTGTATATGTGGGAAGACAAGATAGGAGAAAACAATCACAGTGATGTTTGCAGAAAACTCATCCTCAACACGTCACAAGAGAAAAGTAGAGGCAGGTGACCTGGTTAATAATAGAGTCTTATTTCTATAAGGAAGAGCCTGCATTTAGAAGCCGAAAAGAGTGCCTGTTGGATTGGCCCAATGAGAATTCACAGTCCAGCAAACAAGTAAGCACATCCCCAGAAAGTACTGTGACTAAGTGATAGATGACCCTGGGCAGGGATATAAAAGCCCCTCCACACAGGAGACTCCATACCTGATCCTCCCTCTCCACCTGCTTCTCTGACCTACTCCACTCTAACTCCATCAGAACCATGGGCTGCTGTGGCTGTTCCGGAGGCTGTGGCTCCAGTTGTGGAGGCTGTGGCTCTGGCTGTGGGGGCTGTGGGTCCTGTGGCTCCAGCTGTGGGGGCTGTGGCTCCAGCTGTGGGGGCTGTGGCTCCAGCTGCTGTGTGCCCGTGTGCTGCTGCAAGCCCGTGTGCTGCTGCAAGCCCGTGTGCTGCTGTGTGCCAGCCTGTTCCTGCTCCAGCTGTGGCAAAGGGGGCTGTGGGTCCTGTGGGGGCTGCAAGGGAGGCTGTGGCTCTTGTGGCTGCTCCCAATCCAGCTGCTGCAAG
>NW_006159505.1:6010089-6022679 GCF_000334495.1 Tupaia belangeri chinensis | reverse complement strand
CCCTGCTGCTCCCAGTCCAGCTGCTGTAAGCCCTGCTGCTGCCAGTCCAGCTGCTGCAAGCCCTGCTGTTCCCAGTCCAGCTGCTGCAAGCCTTCCTGCTGCCAGTCCAGCTGCTGTGCCCCTATTTGCTGCCAATGCAAGATCTGATGCTCTGAAAACAGCCTGAGGGGTGTCGTGCTGATCCAGATTTCTCAGACATGACCTGTACTTAATCACTGAGCCCCTCACTACACCTCAAGGCCCATCTCACTCTGCAGAATAAAGCCAGATTTGGCTGCAGTGCCTAAGGAGAGGTTACCTAATGTTCATTGGCTACTAACAATTTATCTTCCCAACTCACACTCTGGATGAATTTCTCCCCTATCCCATGGCCTCACCATCGTGGGTCCACGCAGCAGCCTGAGTTCCTGCACCCATTCCCAATCCTGTCTTTTCAGCCCCTGAGCACTGGTTTCTACTTGGAATGAGGTAGAGACTAATGAGGCTTCCTCAGAGCTTCTTTGCATGTGGAATACTCTGCTCTCTCTTAAATAGAATGTTGTAAACCAATAAAAATAGCATCCCACTAAGCTGAAACGGGCCTGGCTGATTTCTCTGTCTCTCATCATATCGTCACGAGTGCTGTGATTGTTTTCTTGTTTGTGTTACACTTTGGTTTTCCAGAGACTGATGGTGATGTTGGCTGAGTGCTAAGCCCTTCCTTGGATGGGACCAATCTCCCTTTCTGCCTATCTCTTTCCCAGGCCACTCTTTTTCTTTCTCAGGACCCCTCTCTTCCTTGACTTACCAGACCTTGACCTGAAGAAGATAGCAAGGCTCACAGAGGTCTCAGAAGTTACTGAAAACTCTGGGAAGGTTCCCATTCCTCCTGTTTCATGGTCAAGGCCTCAGCCATTTCTCCTTGGGAAGTTTTTGTAACCTTACTCTTATTTTGTTAATATTTAAGCATCCCATACTCCATAAATAAACATTTTTGTACAGTCATCAGACCCTTCTGCTGAAATTCTTTTCCTCTAAGTGTCATCAGGGATAAATCCCTGTTATGTATCTATATGGCCAAGGGGTAGAAATGAAGACATAGCACGATTATTCCACACTTGGGAGCTTGCTTGGTATGATATGGGATGGTAGTTATGGTAGTTCTCATGTGCCCACAGGCCTAACCACGAATATTCAACATCCATATTTAGTTTATAGTTCTTTACTTGTTTGTGATTGTCAACCTCTAAATAATAGAGGAAGAAAGAAAAACTCTCTAAAAAACAAATGATGTTTATTCTAGAAGAGGCATTGTAATGTGAAATATGCTTGCCACCGTAAACTATAGCCATATTCTGGGAGGTAAGAGAAAACGACGGTTTTTAAAAGAAAAATAAGGGGGCCACCAGGTGGCATGGTGGTTAAGAGGTTAGGGTATTGTGCTTGATTCCCACATGGCTGACAACAGTTCAAAACTTGGACTTGGCAGCTCAGAAATCATGCTGGGTTGGGACCAGCAGATGGCACAATGGTTATGTCACTGGATTCCCATGTAGTCAACTGTGGTTCGAGTCCAGAACCCAGTGTCTTAAAACTCATGCCAGGCATGTGTGCATGCATACCCAAGATCCTGATAGGAGAATGGAGGAAAAAGGATTGTGATGTGGCCACCCACCTGCAGGGGTGTTTTGTTGCTTTCTGCCTTTCTCTGTCTCTCCAGTGAGTGCACATGCCCTACAGCAAAAATCTCTCTCTCTAAAAAAATTATATATGGGGGTGGGGGAGAAAGATAGAGAAAGAAAATCATGCTGGCCACATGTGTATGTCCCAAAACTGGAGAGGAGAATGGAGGAGAGGAAATTATCACATAACCATTCACCCTAGTGGTGATTTTTCACTTTTTCTGTTTCTGGTGTGTGCAGAAACTCTATGGCAAAAACCAAAAAGAAAGAAAGAAAGAAAGAAAGAAAGAAAGAAAGAAAGAAAGAAAGAAAGAAAGAAAGAAAGAAAGAAGAAAGAAAGAAAGAAAGAAAGAAAGAAGAAAGAGTTCACCAGATTTTTTTAAAAAAGGAAGGAAGGAAGGAAGGAAGGAAGGAAGGAAGGAAGGAAAGAAGGAAGGAAGGAAGGAAAGAAGGAAGGAAGGAAGAAGAAAGAAAGAAAAAGAAAAGAAAAATGAGAAGGGATTTCCTGCTATATAGCTGTTTGGGGACAATTATCCTTGGCTACCAGGATCAATAACAAGGGTTTTCTTAGTCCCAAGTTGTAGTGGGAAAATTTGGGCTGATTTTTTGCAAAAGCAGATCTTCCATAAGATTGCAAGTGGCCTTTGTGCAGGATTGTTGTTCTAGCAGAGTTCTTATGTTCTCGATATCAGGCAAATGTATGTGGAAACCTGCTCCTTCAAGACCTCCCCTGGCTTCAGTTAGTCAGAGTTTGATGTCGGCTGACACATGACTTTGTTTTGTTTGTGATAACTTTGTATCTCTATTTGCATAACACATCGTCTCAAGAAAGAGAAAAAAACAGTGACTGTTCCCCAAACTCACAAGCTTGAGGAATACCACTCTGAGGTCTTCCTGTTACCTAGAGGCTCCCAACAGCATTATTTCAAATTCTTGAAGGGCAGTATTAACACTGATGAATTATCTGAGGTCATTTGAAAATGCAGCCATTTACTTGGGGAGTGTTCTCTTATCATACACACACACACACACACACACACACACACACACACACAGTAATTTTTCAGTAATCATGTTGGAGGGGTGGTTGGGCTGGTATTTTTATCCTGAGACCTCTGTGAGTGCGTTACGGGAAATGGCAATTGCATAATTAGGTTGATATCTGGAATAAGATTTCCGGTGTGGGATTGATGAGGTTAAGTAAACACCTTCAATCAAGTTAGACATCAATATGAAATCATGATGTATTTTATCTTTAAAATAATGGTGCCCTTCTCCATTGGCAGGCCTTACACATCGATCCATGATCCATGCAGCATTGAAAACTCTTAGCACTGAGACTTGCTTCTAAATACCATTTCTTATCTCTAAATGGAACCTGGATTCTCTGAAGAAATGAGATGGAAGTAAACAAGGCAAATCGAAAACACTTTGTTATCCCAGAAAGTAAAAAAGAAAACAAAGACTACTGAAATCCTGACAAAACAACTAAGGATGGTGACTAAGGAGTCACACCTGAAGAGACTCATAAATGACAAACTTAGGATAGTGTGAATGTCAATTTTTAAAATGGACTGATGGACATAAACTATGTTTACATCTCTGACTACATAATGATCAAAATAATAATATCAAAATAGTAATACAGATTACATACAAAATGAAAAACTTAGTTACCATTAGACGATAATGGGAATCAATGAATTATTTTCAAAAGGAATAGATAATGGAAAAGTCTCAGACATTTATTCTCTTAGATATGCAAACTCTATGTTAAGGTAATGAAAAGAATGAGAGGAAGTGTTATAGTTTATACATAAAGGAAAAGCTATAGAATTAATAACTCACCAATTTGTAACCCCTAGTGAAAGAAAGACCCCATCAAATTTACTAAATGCAGCCAAATCAGTGCTTAGAGGAAAATTTATAGTCTTCAATGCATACATTAAAGTAAAAAGAAAGGGGGACCAGAAGTTGGCATAATGGCTGTCACTAGACTCCCATGTAGTCAACCATGGTTCAAGTCCTGGACCTGGTGGCTTAAACTCACACCAGATATGTGTGCATGTGTGCCCAAGATCCTGAGAGGAGAATAGAGAAGGGATTGAGGTGTGGCCATACCCCCCCCCCCCCGGGGGGGGGGGATTTCCCGCTTTCTGTCTCTCTGTCTCTCTCTGTCTTTCTGGTGAGCACACACACCCTATGGCAAAAACCTTTCCAAAAAAAGAGAAAGGCTTAAAATCATTAAGCTAAAAATCCATTTATAGGACTGACAGTATTTCATATGGAGCACTGAATGGGTTGGTAAGCAGGGTTTAGCCCCACCCCGTCCCCCGCCTCCATCTGCTCTCCTTCTGAGAACAGGTCAGATGACAATGGTAGGTAGTATTCGCATAGCTCCTCAAAGTCAGGAATGACCATGTGATTTGACTGAGCCAGTGGGCAGAAGCTGCAAGTGCCTGATGCAGTTTTTCGCATCCACGTTTTCTTCTCCCAAGGTAACCAACTCATGTTCCAAGCAGTGGCTGCTGCTTCAGTCTGAGTCCCAGAGAGGAGATGTACAGAGTCACCAGCTGACCTGCAATGGCAGGTAGTATGAGCAAGAAATAAGTCTTAGTTGGGTTTTATCTCTGAATAGTGGGGATGGCTTTTTTTGAGCAGCATGAGTAGTCTGTATTGAGTGACCCAGAAACCAAACAGAACAAAAACACAGAGCTATAACTTTGGTTAATGAGTCAAGTGGTGGGTGGAAACTGTTATCAGAGGCTGGAAAGGCAGTTATTATCCATTTAGCATGACTCTCAGATCCAAGAGAAGATTTCAGAAAATCCAAGGTTACTTGCATGAAGGTGGTTGTGGCTTTGTTTAACAAAGCATTGGAAGAAAGAGGCTAGCTCAGAAGGACTAACTTGTTTGGAAGTCATAGGGAAAGGTATATTTAAAAAATAATAACAATACATAGGGGCACAGCCACTGTGGTGCAGCAGTAATGCGAGTGCCTTGCAAGACTGCAAGTTCTATTACCAGTGTGGGATTGGATTCCCAATCAGCTTGAAAATGCACTGGCACACACGCAGGCACCCAGGATCCTGATGAGCTGGAAGGTTAAGTAAAGGGGTGACTTTGTCGAGGGGTCTACACAATTTCTCTCTCTGTCATTTCTGTCTCATGCAGAGATGTTATTTATCACCAAAATATATTATTAATTAATGATGCTCCAGCTTTCAGTGGAGGATCAGCCTCCTTCTAAGTGTCCTCCTTGTCCTCAGCACAGCTCCTCTGGGCCCTGTTGGCACCTTCCATGAGTTCCATGTTTGGTATTTCTGTATTACTGATGCCAACTCTACTAGAAATCTGAGAAGCTATGGCACTCTCATTCTCAACTGATAAATGATAATGCTTATAAGACCTTGAGCAGCAAAGGACAATTCAAACTCAGATGAAAATGGAGCCATTTTAAATGAATTTCATGAGGGTAGGCCCACGCCCATGCAGCAGGAGCTGCTGGCTGCTTCTAGCCTGACCAGTGAGATAGGGAAGGGGTGGGTCCAGGAGAGAGTGCTGGAGACCTCTCCCCCAATTGTTCACTGGACTTTCTCTCTGCTTGGTCCACAGTTCCTGTGGGTTATCTGATGTGTTAGTGCGTGATGAGGGCGTTTCTCTAGAGAAGAGGAAGAGGTCTTTAGGTCCAGGTGGGGCCCAGCAACCTGCAGGTCTAAGACGGCCCCACTGCCACAGCGCTGGCCCAGAGAAAGGTCTGCTGCTGAGCATCCACTGGGAACGGGCCTGATAGCAAGCGCTGTGTGTGCCAGGGGAGAAGAGGAGACGGGAAACCAAAAGAAAACCCCAGCCTTAGAAATGGATGGAGAGCCACGTGCTGGTGCAGCGGCAACACGACCGGACTCACACGGGAAACGCCATGGGCTTGTGTACAGGACCTCCCTGAGCATGCCGGGTGTACGTGTGTGCCCATGAGCGAGGATGGCTGAGACTGAGGGGAGATCACGGTCTGAAGACCCTGTGGGGAGTCTCTCTGTCTTTCTCATGGAAGAAATAATCTAAACAAAAATTTTTTAATGCATTTAATTTCATCATCTGGCTTGCTTCACTTAGCATTGTGTCTTCCATATTCGTCTGCTTCGTATCAGACGTCAGGGTCTCACTGTTTTTTAGAGCTGAGTACTATTCCGTAGAGTACATATACCACATTGTTTTCAACTCACCCATCTATTTTGGACGTTTGGGTTGATTCCATGTCATAGCAATTGTAAATAATGCTGCAATAAGCATGAATATGCAAGTGTTTTTCTGACTGAGGGTTTTCCTATCCTTTGGGTAAATACCTAAGAGCACCATTACTGGTTGTAGGGTAGTTCTCTTGTAGGTGTCTGAGAAATCCCCATATCATTCTGCACAGTGCTTCTACTAATTTACATTCCCACCAATAGTGTGGTGTGCTGGGGAAAACCATGTCATACACCGTAGCGATGCGTAGTGTTAAAATGTAAATAATAAATACATATATTGAAAAGTGGACTGAATTTTATTTTATTGTGAGCAAAATTTAGGATGTAGCTGACCACTTGGCATGGGCAAGAGCACAGGATTCAATGCGCTGCAGGACACATCAGGGAATTGCAGCAGGACCAGACCCTGAGGTGGTGCTCAGCTCTCTCCCTCATGGACATGCACAAGCTCCACCATGAATAAAGCCAAAAAAAAGAAAAAGAAAAAGTGTATCATGGGGTTTTTTTTGTTTTTTGTTTTTTGGGTTTTTTTTTTTGAGAGGTTTTTGCTATAGGGGGCATGTGCTCACCAGAAAGACAGAGAGAGAGACAAAAAACAGGAAGCAAGAAATCACTTCCCCGGGGGGATGGTCACACCACAATCCCTTCTCCTCCATTCTCCTCTCAGGATCTTGGACACGCACGCACATGCGCCCAGTGTGAGTTTAAACCTCCAGGTCTGGGACTCAAATCGAGGTCGACTACATGGGGGTCCAGCGACATAGCCATTATGCCATCTGCTGGTCCCAAGCATGGGGTTTCTAACATGATTAGTGAAATATATGACAAGAACCTGAAGGCTTAGGGAACATAAATGGAAGTATATTATTAGAAGTTTATTACACCGTATGTGAAGTAATGTAAAAGCTGATACTTATTCCTATCAAAAGATGTGAGAGAATGATAAGACAAGCAAGAACGAGGAGAAAACCATACCATATATATGTATATACATGCATGTAGAGACTTCAAAAGAGTTTGTGGAATAATGCAATTAAAAGATAAAAATGAAAAATATACATTTATTTTTCAAATTAAGCACGATCAACTTCAAGACACGTGTATAAGCAATAATAATCCCCATTCAGTCCATTGCTAAAAAACTTTCACCCATCCATCCTACCAGATGAATTTCCAGAACTTCCAAACACTCTCCTGCTGGCGCTCCAGCTTTCAGTAGAGGGTCAGCCTCCTAAGTCTTCCCATGTTCTCAGCCCAGCTCCTCCCGGGCCTGTTGGCACCTTCCATGAGTTCCATGTTTGGCACTTCCGTATTACTGATGCCGACTTCACCATGAGCTGTGTGTCAGGGAGCGTGCTACTCACTGTGCATGGGTCAAACATTTAATATTCCCTCAGCACTGAAGGTGTTACTCACACGTCCCAATTTTAAACATGAGGAAACTGAGTCATCAAGAGGACAAGTTTCTTGCCAGTGTTAGTCCCGTGTTAGGTTCCGACTCTAGAGCCTGTCTCTTCCCCACAGCCTGGTGTCTCCGGGAGCATGCGTCTGTCCCTGGACAAGCTCTGCCCTGAGTTCTGCTCACTTTCACATAGTCTTTCTCTGAAGAAACACCCCTCTCCATTCATCTCCTCATCCCCCTTTGCTGGGTGCTCCTCAGAGGGCGCTGGTCTCTCTGCCAATTTCTCTCCTGTGGACCCTCGGCATCCTCTTCCTCTAGACGGCAGGGGCAGGTCTCACTCATTGCTACTGACTGAGACTAGCATGGGGCCTGCACACGGTAGGTGTTTGCCACTTGCCTATGAGTGAATAGGCACGTGGACCAAAGCATCAGCGTGCAGGCAGAGGCAGTGGGTGGTCTTTACTAGGTAGGAGCTGAAAATAATTCACCATAACACTCGAGTTTTGTAGAAAGGGAAGATGTTTATTTAAGGTTTTTACAATATCCAGATGGGGACAAAAGAAAGAAAGCAGTTGTTAGGGGCCCAGAGTTGGGCATAACTGAGGGATGGAGGGGACCAGGGAGGTCACTGGAGTGGAGGGTAGGACATTCAGGGCTGGGGAGTGAAGAAGCTACGGGTCTGAAGGTAGAGACTGAGAAACACAGGACCCACCTCCAGGGCTGGGTGGGGTGGGGATATGGACTCTCCACTGGAACGTGATGGACATGGTGTTAATGCCCTCCGTTTATTCACGCTCCTCTCTAGCTGAGTGCTGAGTGCAGCTCTGGAGATGGAGGGAAAAATACTATGGAGGACAGGATGAGCTTTATGAGATGCAGTTTTGAACACATCTTGAGAAATCAGGAAATCATAGGAGTAACCTGGGTCTATGGAGAGAACCTCAGATCTTACACTGGCAGCAAATGGGGCCACAGCAGCCAGACTGGGAGCAGCAGGGCTTGCAGCAGCTGGACTGGCAGCAGGATGAGCCACAGCCTGAGGAGCAGCAGCAAGGTTTGCAACAGCTGGACTGCTGGAGCCACAGCCCCCACAGCTGGAGCCACAGCCCCCACAGCTGGAGCCACAGCCCCCACAGCTGGAGCCACAGCCCCCACAGCTGGAGCCACAGCCCCCACAGCTGGAGCCACAGCCCCCACAGCTGGAGCCACAGCCCCCACAGCTGGAGCCACAGCCCCCACAGCTGGAGCCACAGCCCCCACAGCTGGAGCCACAGCCCCCACAGCTGGAGCCACAGCCCCCACAGCTGGAGCCACAGCCCCCACAGCTGGAGCCACAGCCCCCACAGCTGGAGCCACAGCCCCCACAGCTGGAGCCACAGCCCCCACAGCTGGAGCCACAGCCCCCACAGCCGGAGCCACAGCCCCCACAGCTGGAGCCACAGCCCCCACAGCTGGAGCCACAGCCTCCGGAACAGCCACAGCAGCTCATGGTTCTGGCGGATTGAGAGTGGAGTAGATCAGAGGAACAGGTGGAGAAGGAGGGTTCAGTGGGGAGCCTCTTGGGTCCTGGACCTTTATATTCTTACCCAGGGCCACATGATCACTTCCTGGTGGCTGTTTATTAATGTCATTGTTCTAGGGAAACCCTAGCTGTTGTTGTTTTCCTTCTGAATTCTAAAATAATGCAGAACATTTGGTTTTCCTGCACTTGTTTCATGTTTACTGCATCATATTCTTTCATGAGATGGTCACTCAGGTGCAGCAATAAGAAGTGACACAGGAGAGGCCTAGGACAAGTCTTACCGCACCCACAAACCCTAGATACAGGGAACATTCCACACAGCCACCTGGCAAGATGCCAGCTGGTCAGGAGGCAGAGGATGGGGCGAGGGGAAAGCCCAGGCTGGTGCCTTGCTTGGGGTTCCCCAGAATAGCAGGGTATGCAGTCAGGAGTAATGTGTGTATGGGGCAGGGGGGCTCTGTGCTATGGGGACAGTCTTCGACTGCCTGGCACCTGGCCCTGGGTGGTGAATACAGAGGAACGTGGCCTCCTGGAGTGGAAGGGCCAGGTGGCGGGGGGCTCTGAACTGGCTGGTTTGCCTGTCCAGGCAGGCTCCTGGCTGAGCCCCTGCTGCTCTGAGAACTGGTTCCTCAGAGGGGACTGCGTCTCTCTCCAGCCGGAAGGACGTTATGGGACGTGAAAGCTTCACGGTACACTGAACCCTCTTCTCCCCGACGACACACGCGTACACATGTGCACATTAACTTGTGCATTTTGTTTCACCAAGCAACCACAGCATCACAACTGGGGGCGTCTCCACCTTACCTAAGGGTTCAGGAGTGCTGAGAGGGGCCCTGCAGTCCCTGGTTGAGGGACTCAGGCTCTGATGGCTCCTGTGAAGGAGTGTTCCTTCATGCCACCCCCCAACATACACACACACACACACACACACACACACACATACACACACACACACGGACTATAGTCCTTTTTTCCTGCTGTCTCTGCAAGCAAGACTGTACGCCCCCGAATTGCTTGTGTGGTCTCTCCCTGGAGCCGAGTGGAGGGGCCCAGCTTCTGTCTTGCATGCTCAGCCCTCTGGAGCACCCACTCCCTTCTAGGCTCATCCCAGGGCAGAGAGCCTGCAGCATTTACAGAGGCTCCTATGCTCTACCAAGGGGGAGCAAAAGGTATGGGTCAGGGGGGTCAGACTTGTGTCCCAGGAAGCAGAGGTGGAGAGGAAGGGGAGGAATAAGACGGGAGTGAGATGGGATTACTGAGATTACTGAGAAGCACCTTGCCTCCACCTTTTATCTAAACTGCCTGCTCTGGGAGTGCCCCGTCTCTGCCTGGCTTCCCTTCCTGCCTGGTCTCCTGGCTGTGGCTACTAGGGTAGGGTGTAGGGCATTCCAATGCCATCTGCACCCTAGGTCAGTTTTTTCTTCTTATTTTTTTTCTCTTTTTAATTTGACCAGAGAGGGACAGAACGAGAGAGAAAGTGAGCAAGTAAGTCTCCAGGCCCAGGACTAGAACCGCAGTCAGTCATACGGGAGTCCCACGTCCTTAACCACCACTCCACCTGCTGGCTCCTAGGTCAGCTCTTTTCTAGAATTGGCCTCAGGCACTACACTCACCACCCCTGTCTTAATCTTACTACCAGGAGGTGGGGGTGATGGTCACCCAGAGTTCTGTGTGTGTCCAGGCAGTGAGCCCAGGACAGTGTGGCAGATCAGCAGACACAGGTGACAGCCCAGTGCACCATCCACATCTTCATGATCTCGTGGCGTGGGGGCCTAGATGGAGCCCCAGAAGGTGAGGCCTGCCCTCTGAGTACAACACAGGCCTGTGCTGGGGCAGCCCTTGGCCGAGCAGGACCAGGACAACTGAGCCTCCTGGAGGGGAGGGCAGCCAGCCAGAGGGTAGAAGAACAGCACTGTGCTGGAGGGCACGACACCAGCGTGCCCGCACAGCCTCGGTCCTAGTGTGCATGAGCCCCAGGTCTGGCTCAGTCACTGTGGATCGTGGGGGTCATATAGGGAAGGACAGGGCAGCAGAGAGGGGCTGTGCTGGTCCAGGCCGGGTGTGGGGCCTGACCTGGTCATGGCCATGGGGTGGAGCAGGCACACAGCAGAGAGATCTAGAAGTTGGATCCCTGGAGACAAAAAAATCCTTCAGGCACAACTGAGAGCCCTGCCACTGCCGCACTGCACACACACACACTTACACACTCACAAGCACACCAACACCCACAGATAAACCTTACTCACATATCTGCTTGAACACACTAAACACACACACATACTTTAACTCGAAAACATACACAAACATGCATTTACACATTCAAAGATGTGTCCACTTTCACACACTCATGCCCAAGTTCTCACATACACACACACGCACGAGCAAACACACAAACACCCTCACTGTGAACATATGCTTCTTCACTCTTCCACACACACCCTCCCACGCTCAACACACACACACTCAAAAACTCACATAGCCACAATTCACAGTCATTCACAAGCACACACGAACTGACTCATATATGTGCACACATTCACAAACACACTCACACTGTGCACATTCCACTCCTGCACACGAGAGTGATGACATAGCCTCTCATGGCTGGGGTGATGGCCACAAGCGTCCACATAAGGCACACTTGTGGAACTGTACACTTAACGATTGTAAATTTGACTGGGTATGGGTCTTTCCTCAATGAACAAATGGAAGTTCAGGTTTCAGAAAATCAAAGACCAGTTATGAGGATGGCTGATCAAACCCTGTAGCCCTCAGAGAGGTTAAATTAGGATATACCAGTGGACCTGTGGGGTTTATGAAGACATACTGAGAATCCTCAAGCCCATAGGAAGAATGGCAGTAATCTGTGAGCCTGGGCTACTTGAAGGGAGTGTGGCTTTAATTCCTGTGGGAAGGGTTAACTCAGACCAAGGCGGGGGTCTGGAACTAAGAACAAGAAAAATGACAGACAGCACTAAAATCCAGGTCCTTCAACATTTTGCTTCACAAATTTAACAGAATGTTTATACTGGCAGTTTTGGGGTTCTGGAGCTGTAGATACTCTTTTTTACGGCTTAGTGTTTCTCTTTACAAAAATGACAAACACTGATTTTAGGTGGGAAAATATGAACACTAGTGCCCAGGGGACAGGCGACCTCCACCATCCAGGAGAAATGTGGACTCAGGGGGATGGCAGAGCAGTCAGGCCAGCTTGACTGGCTCCCAGGGGCCTCTGGGAACTTCCCGAGAGGGAGCGCCTCTGTTCTGACAAAGGAAAGCACCTCTGAGGAAGAGGCCAAAATTAGAAATGGAAGAAAGGTGACCTTAGCTCAGGTAATGACACCATGGGACTGCAGAGATGGAAAATAATGCTGTTCAAATGAAATAGTGTAAGCAGGAAAAGGAAGTCCCACGTCGAGCATAAACAGTAGGGCAGGGATATAAAGGGCCACGGTGCAGGAGGCTCCTCACTGAACCCTCCCTCTCCACCTCCTCCTCTGACCTGCTCTATCCTCAAACCACCAGAACTATGAGCTGCTGTGGCTGTTCTGGAGGCTGTGGCTCCAGCTGTGGAGGCTGTGGCTCCAGCTGTGGGGGCTGTGGCTCTAGCTGTGGGGGCTGTGGCTCCAGCTGCTGTGTGCCCGTGTGCTGCTGCAAGCCCGTGTGCTGCTGTGTGCCAGCCTGTTCCTGCTCCAGCTGTGGCAAAGGGGGCTGTGGCTCCTGTGGAGGCTGCAAGGGAGGCTGGGGCCCCTCTGGAG
>NW_006159505.1:6002481-6009999 GCF_000334495.1 Tupaia belangeri chinensis | reverse complement strand
AAAGGGGGGCTGTGGGTCCTGGGGGGGCTGCAAGGGGGGCTGTGGCTCTTGTGGCTGCTCCCAGTCCTGCTGCTGCAAGCCCTGCTGCTGCCAGTCCAGCTGCTGTAAACCTTGCTGCTGCTCCTCAGGCTGTGGGTCGTCCTGCTGCCAGTCCAGCTGCTGCAAGCCCTGCTGCTCCCAGTCCAGCTGCTGTGGCCCTATTTGTTGCCAGTGCAAGATCTGAGGCTCCGTGAGTGACCTCATGTGTATATTAAAGGTCTCAGGCTTCCAGGTATGACCAGACCTCTTTCCTGAACCCCTGAAACTCAACTCTGAGCCTGCCTTCCTCTGCATGGACCAGCCTAGTGTCCCTGCCTCGGCACTCAGCCCCCATCTACTGAGGTCAAGAAGGACTCCAGTGCTGGGAGTCCTGCCCACTCTTCTCTCCAGGATTCTTCTCTATCTTCTCAGCACTTCAGCCTTCTTAAGGCTCTAAAATCTCATGTCACTTTCTCATGAGTTTGCTAGAAAAATCGGAGAGTAGGAGACCCTGGTAGGGATCCTTCCTGGCCTCTCTTACCCCTTCCTCTTGCAGTCCCTCCATCTCTACATCTTCATATTGCTATGCACGTCCTGAAATCATAATTGCTTGTGGAGTTTGTCTAGAGAACACGAAGCTCTTGGAGCTCCCGAGGGTCATCTCCTGAGGGGAAGAGAGTCCAACCTACCCTTGTTCCTACACCTGGCCCAGCACCTTCGCCTCATTGCTCTGATTCTTTCTTTGTTACGTGCTCAATAAATACAATCCATACCTCCCAAGAGTTTTACATTGTGATTCTTTTGTTTCAGCCTCTGTATGTTTAGAAAAATGTATGATCTTTGCATAGTTACACCCCCTGCCTGATCCTACTCTATTATTTTGCCAGGGCAACCCATAACCAAGGGCTATAAACTGTGTGACTTAAACAACAAAATTTGATTGTCTCAAAGTCCTGGAGGCCAGAAGCCCAAAATCGAAGGGTCCCAGGTCTGTGTCTTCTCAGGGCTCTCTCCCTGGCTTGCAGACAGTGCCCTCTCCCTGTGTCCTCACGTGGCCCCTCTGTGTGTGTCTGTACCCAACGTCCTCTTCCTGTAAGGACATCTGCAGGCTGAATCAGGGCTCACCCTTTCCCTGTATGTCCACATGTCAGCTTGCTATATCTTGAAAAACCTCTCTCCAAGTCAGGTCACATTCAAAGGTACTGGGGTTAAGATTCCAAACCATAACACCCACCCGGGCTCGGGTTATCACCATCTTTCCCACCTACATAATTTGGAGGCATCTCTGGCTTTTATTTCCCCTTGGTCTTACACGCCACCAAATCCACAAAATATATTATTTGAGGAACCAGCAGTTAGCGTAATGGCTATATTGCTGGACTCCCACGTAGTCGACCGTGGTTCACATCCCAGACCCGGTGGCTTAAAACTCACCCCGGGCACGTGTGCGTGCATGCCCAACATCCCAAGAGGAGAATGGAGGAGAAGGGATTGCGGCGTGGCCGTCCCCCCTGGGGGATGATTTCTCGCTTTCTGTCTCTCTGTCTCTCTCTGTCTTTCTGGCGAGTGCACGTGCCCTATAGCAAAAACTTCTCAAAAAATAAATATGTATGTCAAATAATATATATATATATACGTATATATATACATATATATACGTATATATATATTTTTTTTTGAGAAGTTTTTGCTATAGGGCGCATGCGCTCGCCAGACAGACAGAGAGAGACAGAGAGACAGAAAGCGAGAAATCACCTTCCAGTGGGGGACGTCCACACCGCAATCCATTCTCCCCTATTCTCCTCTCGGGATCTTGGGTACACACGCACGTGTGCCCAGTGTGAATTTAAGCCATCGGGTCCAAGACTCGAACTGCGATCGACTACATGAAAGTCCAGCAACATAGCCGTTACGCCAATTGCTGGTCCCAATATATATATTATTTGACATCTCCTTTGTACCTCCAACCCAACCTCCCTTGAGACCCTTACTTCTGTTCCTTACCTGTTGGCTTAGTCAGCTCCATAACAAAGTACCATAGACTGGGTGGCTTAAACAATAGACATTAATTTCTTATGAAAGAGAGCGAGCTCCTGTGTTTCTTCTTATTGTAAGGACACGAGTTCTATTAGTTCAGGATCTCGCTCTTATAACCTCTTAAACGTTAAATGCTTTTTCATCTTCTCACAGGTCCTATCTCCAAATACAGTCATATAGGGAGTTAGAGCTTCAACACATGAATTTTCAGGAGACACAAACATTCAGTCCATTACATTTTGTCCTGATCCCCCCAAATAACTCATGGTCTTCTTGTATGCAAATGCATTCATTCCACCGCAACAGCCCCAACAGTCTCAGCTCATTCCAGCATTAACTCTAAACTGAATTCAAAAGTCTTATCACAATATTGTCTAAATCAGATATGGATGAGATTCAAGGTATGAGTCACTCTGAGGCAAATTCTTCTTCAGCTGTGAAGTTGGGAAATCAGACAAGATATATGCTTCCAAAATACAATGGTGGAACTGACATGGGATGGGGATTCCCATTACAAATAGTGGAAACCAGAAAGAAAAGGGTTCCAAGAATGTCCAAAATCTATCAAGTCAAATGGCTCCTGCATTTTATCAATCATTTCCTTGGCTTGATGTTCAGCCCTCCAAGGCCACTGGGATGGCAATACCACTTCTATGGTTGTCTGCAGCAGCTTCACCCACACAGCTCTCTTCCTGAAATCAAGGAAGAAACAGCCTTTTCCCCCATAGTGTGTCTGTGGCGAGAGGCATCCCTGGTGACCTCTGATTTATCATTGGGGTCCTTCTCTCTTTTTGAAGAATAGTGAATGTTGGGATTTGAATGCTATGGACTTGCATGATATCCTTCCTTCATTCCACCCTTCCTTTGTTCCCTGCAGTGCAGAGTGATGACATCTTTGCTGGCATAATCCCATCTTCATTCCCATAATCCCATCTACATTCCTGATGTCTGCTGGGTTGGCTGATGAAACCCATCAATTGCACCTGTGATGTCCTTAGCAAGTGCTTGTCCAGATACACACTTAGAATTCTCTTTAGAACATACTTTGTCACTTTTTTGACACTCAAAATGGACAAGTAAATTCCTGTTTTCAGAGAGATTTTTGCTATAGGGGATGAGTGCTCGCCAGAGAGACAGACAGTGAGAAATAACCCCCTATGGAGGAGTGGTCATGCTGCAATCCCTTTTCCTCCATTCTCCTTTCAGGATTTCGGGCATGCACACATACACACCAAGAATGAGTTTTAAGCCACCAGGTCTGGGATTCAAACTGCAGTCAACTACATGGGAGACCAGTGATGTAACCATTATGCCCTCTCCTGATCCCAAATTCCTAAATCTTTCATTTCTGATTCTTTTTTCCCTTTGTCAATTTATCTACTTCCTTTTTCATTTTATTATACTCAGTCAGGAGAAATAAGTTACTCCTTTGACACTTGGCTTAGAAATGTCTTCGGATAAATACCCAATTTTATTGCTGAAAAGATCCCCCCTCCACTAAACACTAGGACACCATTCAATAATTTTTTTTTTTCTGAGTCATAACAGGGATCACCTTCCTTCCATTTTCTAGTAATACTTTCCCCATTTCGGTCTGAGATCTCCTCAGAATGACTTTAGTGTCCGGATTGCTGTCACACTTCTGTTCATAATTATTTATGTGTTCTATGAGAAGATAAAAGTGTACTCTCCAAGCTTCTCCTTTTCTTTTGGAAGCCTCTCAAGAATGGCCTTTAAATTTCAAATTTCTACCAACAGTCCTTTCACAGAAATCTCAGCTTTTCCTAACATTTACCTCAAAATTCTTTCAGCATCTACCCGTCACCCAGTTTCAGAGGTGTTTCCACATTTTTAGGCCTATGTTAGAGCAGCCACACACACCTCTGCCACACAGGCTCATACACACACATGCTTCTTGATATGGAGATGTAGAAGCGTGTGCTTAGGCTGCGTAATGGAATACCACAGACTGCCTTAGCAACACATATTTATTTATCACGGTTCTGGAGTCAGGAAGTTCAGGGTCTATTTCTGGCAAAGTTCAACTTCTAGTGAGGGCTCCTTCAGATGGCTGCCTTCCTATGGAGTCCCCACATGGCACAGTGAGCTCTGGCGTCTCTCTTCTTAGGAGAACACTAGTCCTATCAGCTTGGGGCTCCATCCTTAGGATCTCAGTTAACATTTATCACTACTTCACAGACCCCATTTTCTTATATAGTCTCACTGGGGGCCAGGGTTTCAACATATGTGTTTGGGGGTAGATCAACATCCAGTCTATAACACTTGTTATACACCCCCCCAGCCCCATCTTCCTCTCAAACCCTACTTGTCTCCCAGCTCCATGATGTACATGGGGCATGACTCCCATTTCCATAGCACCTGCTCTCCCTTGCACACCCAGGTGGTCTACATGTCTGTTGACGATGTTCTTTTTCTCCTCTCCCTTCCTTGCCTTGTGTGCCCCCCACTTTCCCTCCCTCCCTCTCTGTCTCTCTCTCTCTCTCTCTCTGTCTCTCTTTGGTATGTACACATGTCCTATAGCAAGAACTGGGGGGGCAAATGCAAATTCAAATCTCTAAAAACCCCACCCTTAAACAGGTATCATAGATTTCTTTTTTTTAATTATTTATTTATTTTATTTTATTTATTCATTCATTCATTTTAATTTGACCAGTGAGAGATGCACAGAGAGAAGAGAAGGAAAGTGAGAAAGTATGCCACCAGGTCCGGGACTCGAACCTCGGTTGGCCACATGGGAATGTCCAGCACCATAACCACCACGCCACCTGCTGGTCCCGGTATCATAGATTTCTATCAATAGGTCCCAGGGAACATGAGTTTATGTTCAAAAACCACAAAACACATATGCACACACACACACACACACACACACACACACACACAGGAATTGAGAAAGCTGGCAAAAACCATGGACAGAAGAATCAGTCAAGGAAAGGTCTGGAAGGTGACATCAGACACAGAATGAGTACTTTTGAGATGACTAATGATATAAAAACTCAGATTGGGACCAGCAGTTAGCATAATGGCTATGTCGCTGGACTCCCACATAGTCGACCGCGGTTCGAATCGCGGACCTGGTGGCTTGGACTCACGCCGGGCGCATGTGCGTGCGTGCCCAAGATCCCGAGAGGAGAATGGAGGAGAAGAGATTGTGGTGTGGCCATCCCCCCTGGGGGGTGATTTCCTGCTTTCTATCTCTCTGTCTCTCTCTGTCTGTCTGGCGAGCACACACGCCCTATGGCACAAACCTCTCCCAAAAAAAAGAAAAAAAAAATTCAGATTAAAATTTTGAGCAAGAAGTAGGAGAATGTAAACAGTCAAGCATCTTGGAGGAAGAAATACAGAAATTCTATAAGCAAAAAAGATAATAATTAAATTTTAACACTCAGTGGGTTTGTTTGGGCCAGGTGAAAATAGAATTAACTAATTAGAAAAAGAGACATTGATCTATTATTTGATATTTAAATACAAACAGATGGAAAATTTGTGAAGAGAATGTAAAAAATTATGGAGAATAGACTGAGAAATCTAACACACAAGTAGCTAGATGTACAGAAAGAGATGAGAGAAATGAGGGGGGGAGTTCTTGTTATCAGGTGTGCTGTCAAGAGAGTGTACCTCCTCGGTGGCCTTCCTATGCTCAGTTTAGGTATGGTGTAACACAAATTGACACAAGCGACCCCATTTTTATTTTGGCAATACTCACACCATAGTGACCTGAGGAGGGAAGAATATCCTAGGGTTTCCAAGGCTAGGTCATAAGGCACTAGCAGCCTCCACTCTGGAGGCAGCCAGTGATGTGTAAGAAGTACAGCTACCCTGAGACGCCATGCTTTGAGGAAGCACAAGCTAACAGCAGAGAGAAGCCACTTGGAGAGAGAAACATGAGCAAGCAAGAGAGAGAGACAGCTGTCCAGCATCAGCCTCATCTGTTCTAGCCATCCAGCAAGCGAATGAAGATGGCATCTTAGACAAGCCAGCCCCAGCAGGCACAATTTAGAGAAAAATCAAAGAAGTCTGCTGACAGCCAGAACTGAGGCCCAAACATCCAGTCCAGCCAAGCCAGTTTGTTCTTCAGCCATTCAAGACTCCTCACCTGAGACCCAACTGCCTTGGAGTGAAGCTCTGTGCCATCCTGCGCCAGACCTAAACTCCTGACTCACTTAGTTTGGGGCTGGCTCTTTATGCACTAAGGGTAGCCAGGACAGGGGTAATATCTATGTGGAGAGGTGAACGAGGCTAGAGTCAGGAGTTTGTTCTCATTCCAAGTTAGAGGAGGAACCCGGAAGTTTTGTGTATTTATTTTTACAGTTCATGGTTTAATTAAATTTTTTTATTTATTTTATACATTGAATCACTATACATCACTGAGCATGTAAAGTGAATTTTTCCAACATGAATCTAGAAGGTTTCAAGCAGACGCATACACACACCTCACATTTGAGCCGCACCTGCATGTGGACTGCTCCTACAGGGGCACCTGTGACTCCATGCCTCTGCTGATGCCCTGGTACCATGCAGCAGTGTCCCTCCTAAGCTGCTGTTCGTACCCAGAAAGGTCCCACCACCTCCCTCCATGTTCTACATCAAGCTCTGTTTTCCTCCGAGCATAGGTCTCAGAGATGACAGTTTTCAAGCAGGAGGTGGGTCCACTTGGATTCCCCA
Source organism: Tupaia belangeri chinensis (assembly GCF_000334495.1). Taxonomy (NCBI): domain Eukaryota; kingdom Metazoa; phylum Chordata; class Mammalia; order Scandentia; family Tupaiidae; genus Tupaia; species Tupaia belangeri. The sequence goes on along the minus strand of NW_006159505.1, from coordinate 6,003,258 downwards.
AGGACCATGCTGTGTAAGGGCCCCTCTAATCACAGGGCACAGTGCTCTGGTCACAGGGTCCGATCCAGGAATGAGGAGGAGAAAACCAAACACCCTCTGTGCCCACTGCTGAAAATCCTGCATAGTCAATCACAGCTGCCCAGGGAAGATCTGAGCCCCAGAGGGAGTCAGCTAACTGCGGGTGGGGAGGGTGCTGCTCCTGGTAGTGCAGGGGAAAGAAGCCACCCACAGAAACCACAGACAGTAAATGCTCTCTGCATGAGAGCCCCAGGGTATTTGGGGTGGTTTACAAGACTCCTGGGATAGAAAACACCTCAGGTAATTCTCTGACCCTGGAGGCTGGATGGCTAGCCTCACTCTGTGGAAAAGAAGCTGAGGTTGTGGGTGGGGTGTACTGGATCTGCCCAAAGACAATGACTGAGCAAGTCTGGGCCAGGGACAGAGCCCTGAGGCTGTGAGGAGGGCATGCTTCCTCCTGGGTGAGTAGGTTTCCAGCTGTTTTCCATGAGGAAATCTCATAGGGAAGAGCTCATACTCTGACTCCAGAAAGTATCAACATACCCAAAGAAAGACAGCCCAGCCACGTTTCCATGAGAGGCGATAAACAACTACAGGGAAGAAACAACAGACCACGCTGTTTCCAGGAGGGGTATAAATGAAGGCCCCACACAAGAGGCTCCTCACTGAGCCCTCCCTCTCCACCTGCTCCTCGGACCTACTCATCCTCAACCCACCACAACCATGGGCTGCTGTGGCTGGTCTGGGGGGCGTGGGGTG
>NW_006159505.1:5994907-6002159 GCF_000334495.1 Tupaia belangeri chinensis | reverse complement strand
TCCCAGTCCAGCTGCTGCAAGCCCTGCTGCTCCCAGTCCTGCTGCTGCAAGCCCTGCTGCTGCCAGTCCAGCTGCTGCAAACCTTGCTGCTCTTCAAGCTGTGGGTCACCCTGCTGCCAATCCAGCTGCTGCAAGCCCTGCTGTGTGTCTTTGTGCTGCTGCGTGCCAGCCTCTTCCTGCTCCAGCGGTGGCAAAGGGGGTTGTGGTTCCTGTGGGGGCTGCAAGGGGGTCTGTGGCTCCTGCAGCTGTTCCCAGTCCAGCTGTTGCAAGCCCAGCTGTTGCCAGTCTAGCTGCTGCCAGTCCAGCTGCTGCAACCCCTGCTGTGTGCCCGTGTGTTGCTGCAAGCCTGTGTGCTGCTGTGTGCCAGCCTGTTCCTGATCTGGCCATGGCAAAGGGGTTGTAGCTCCTGTGCCAGCTGCTAGTCTAGCTGCTGCAAGCCCTGCTACTCCCAGTCCAGCTGTCATACCCTGTCCCCGGTTACTGCCAGTGCAAGATCTGAGGCTTGTTCTGCAGGGGACCCCTGTGAATATCGACTTCTGAGGAAATGTCTAAAGCTGCATCTCTCACCTCAGATTCACTTCGACTCAGGGATTTCTTTCCCCAGCCTCTGAGGAAGAGACAGATCTGAAGGAAGGGGGCTGCTCTCATGCCATAAGCCCCACCAAGGAATGTCTCTTCCTCTCTCCAGTAGTTCTATTCTGGATGAGTTTGTTGACTTTCTTCTTTTCTGTTCTCAGTGTCTACCCATTCTACACCCTGGGATCTGGCCAGACTGGAATCCACCTGACCAAGAACCTTTCCAATCTGCGTATCTATATATCCCTCCACCCTAATTCTGTCCATCCCCATCAACATGAGAAGGCTATGCCTGGAGACCAGCTCGCAGTAGTGCAGGAGGTCCCCTGCAATGGGGACCCCCAACAGGGTACTGGACACCTGCTACCTTGCTTGATCTGATTCTGTTAGAGTGCAAACTGGACTCCAGGACTTCTCTAAATAAATATACTACCCCCCACATTCATTTCTCATGTCAATTCTTTTCTTACAACTTTAGTCTCAAGAGATACTCTGTCTACATGGGTGGCTCTGCTTAGCCGGCCTTCCCACCCCTGCTCTAAGCTCCCTAGGGCTGTTTCTGACTGGGCCCAGTGGAACACAGCTCCTGGGTTGCAGTCTCAGGTGTCAGTCTACCTGGGGACACATCCTAATGCAGGGGCTACCACATGGGACACTGGGCAGGTGTCCGAGTCTGTTCTCCTCTGGGAGCTGCGGATGACAGTTGATGGAGGTTGTGAGAAGTAACTTGGGCAGTGTGGGTGTTCTGTTCAGCCCAGTGGCTGCTGTAGAGCCCATCTCTGCCCTTATCAGCCCAAGCACAGTCCTCCTCTCTAGCCCTCCTGTGAGGGAGCCCACAAGGCAGGACACTGGCTTCTGCACAAGAGCAGGACCTGAAATGTGTCAGAGCTGGAGCTCAGGAAGGAAGGAAAAGAAGAGCACTTCAGTTTTCCAGGAAGGGCAGAGGGAGGCACTGGTGAAAGCTTGGAAGTGCCGTTAAGGGCTGAGTTCTGTCATGCCTTCTTCTCCCCCGCACCCCTACCATTGACACGTTAAGTCCTAACCTCTAGCACTTCAAAATGTGACCACCTTGGAGGCTGGACCTTTAAAGAGATCATGAAATTAAGATGGAGTCATTGGGGTGGACCCTAATCAAATCTGACTGGCATCCTTAAAAGGACACTAGGACACAGACACACACAGAGGGCTGGCTCTGTGAGGACACAGGGAGAAGGTGGCCATCTAGAAGCCAAGGAGAATGACCTCAGAGGAACAACCCTGCCTACACCTTGATCTTGGACCGCCATCCTGTGAGAGAACAAATGCCTATTGTTTAAGCCACCCTGCTGTGCTGTTTTCTTACAGCAGCCCTCGCAGACTCACATCAACTCAAAACAGCATGCTACATGCAGAAAGTGGCAGTGGACCGGCTTCTTCGTGAGGCATTTGGACAGACTTGAGGGTGTCCAAAGGTATCACTGCAGTAAGTGCAGCTGCTTTGCTAAGTGGGAGATGCTGGACAAGGAAGAAGCAATCCAATGATGCAAGAATTCTTCCCAGGATGTCCCAATTCCACCTTCTCTGATATTTTAAGGGACAAGAACAGGGTCTGCCAGCTCCCCTTTCTAGAGCTAGGCTTCTGTAGCACTCTCAGTCTCTGCAGCTCATCTCCCCTGATTGCACTCTTACTACTCCTCCCATCCCTGGACTCCAGCACATTTTCCTTGTAATTCCTTTAACTGCTCACAGAGCAGGAGGTAGCATGCTGTGAGTAGAAGTCCTCCTAGTCCTGCTAACTGCTGACTGTGGGCTGCACTAGATAAAATCCTAACTACCTACCTCCGGGGTGACCAGAGCTACGAGAGTCAAGTCTAGGATGGTCAGCTCTCGGGTGCACAGCTCTGTGGTGGTCAGTTGTAGGGTGGTCAGATCTAGACTGGGTAGCTCTAGTGTGGATAGCTCTAGAGAGCTCACAGAATTTGACTTGTCAGGATGGCAAGCATGTATTTGTCACCATCAGAGTAGTAGAGTGGACCACTCTATGGTGGACAACTCTGGGACAGATAGCTCTAAGCTGGACATTTCTAGGATGGACAGCTCTAGGGTAGACAGCTCTAAGGTGGAAAGCTCTAAGGCAGAACTTAAACCACAAATGTCCCACAGTGAAACAAGTCTGGAAGAGTCCCCTCTGCCTGAGATCCAGCACTGACTTGGCACCCCCTCCCCTGCTCTGTTTCCTTACTTCCTACACTCGCCCTGAGTCCACTTTCCCAAGGAGTCACTTGCACAAAGTACACCCCATAGGGTCTACTGTGAGGGAGCTGACTGAGGGCTGACTTCTCTGCTCAGCAAACTCCTTGGCCATTCCTCCCTAGGACCATTGGCTGGTGGAGCTCCCTCCTCAGGTGGCGGCCTCCTATCAGAGCCTCTCATTCCCAAGAGACTCCAGCAATTCAATAATCCCTCCGTCTTTGCTATTTGGGGAAAGTAAATAGTGCTGGTTGATTAAGAATGGGATCCAGACCCCTCAATCCATGAGGAGGTGAGTATTGAAAGAACTCGGATCTGAAGGACGCGGGAGAGTGCCCTTTCGTAGCTGAGAAAACTGAGTCCCAGAGAAATTTTGTGGCCTGCCATAGGCCACCTGCCTGTAAGAAGAAGGTTCAGGATGCAAACCAAGGCTCTCACTCTCCAGAAACACACATTTAATGACTAATGTCACTCAGCATTGGCAGGTAAAGTTGAAGAATCACCTGGAAAGAAAGATGAAAGGGTACCTGTCCTGGTCCACTCAGGCGGCTCTAACACAACACCTCAGATTAGGTCATGTGAACAGCAGAACTTTTATCTCCTAATTCTAGAGGCTGAAACTCCAAGATCCAGGTGCTGACAGATTCAGGTTTGGTGAGGGTCCAGTCCTCATAGGTGGCCCTTCCTTGCTCGGTCCCTACCTGCTGGAAGGGGCAGACAATCTCCCTGGGACTTTTGTTTATAAGGGCACTGATCAATTATGAAGGCTCCACCCTAATCAGTTCCCAAAGGCCCCACCTCTCAATACCTTGATTAGATAAGTTTCAACGTGGGCACTTTGGGGAGATGCAGACTTTCAGACCATAGCAGCAGGTAGTTGGGAACAGGCAGAAAAGACCACAGACTTAAAGGATCAGCCTGGGGTTACAATGAGGCAAAGCTATCCACAAGGGTCATTATGAAATCTGGGTATTGAGTGTATTTTTCTGTATTTTTTGTTGTCACAATAGCCAACAGCCACCCAGAGAGGACAGGAAACCACAATACTAAATGCCATTCCCACCACTGAGAACCTCTCATGGGATGTAAGTATCAGGGATCTTGTGTGCTGACCTCCAGCTTGCATGCACCCAGAGTTACACATGTACACCAAGAGGCTTTTGCAAATTTTAATATGTGCTGAGTCTTCCAGGTTTTCCACTGCTAATCAGTGGAAGGGTATACATACATACATACATACATATATATGTGTGTATGTGTGTGTGTGTGTGTGTGGTGGTGTGTGTGTGTGTGTATAAATTTCTTCCATGAGAGAGACAGAGAAGGGGAGAAAGAAAGAACAAGTCCCCAACAGGGTCTTCACACAGTGACCTACTTTCAGTCTCAGCCAGCCCAGACAGGCACACGCGTGCTCACAGAGACCTTGGGATCCGAACCCAGAACCTTTCCCATGTGGGTCCAGTTGTGTTACTGCTATGTCACCCCCCGGCCCACAGTGTTCTTTGTTAAAATCATTTTTTTTAATGCATCAAAGTCCGTTCTCCATTTTGGAAATTCACATCTCTTTTGGGGACAGAGCTCATGGTATTTGGCTTGCATCCTGGCACATACGTAATTGTCACCATCACAAGCAAGTATATGAGAGACGAGGTTTTAGCAGAATCTGAATAAGGATACTAAAATTGAGATGACATTAAAAGTAAATGCAGGGTTCTCGCTGAGTTTCATCAATAGCTATTATGCTTAAAGTAGATTTTTAGGGGCCAGAAGGTGGTGTGATTAAGGTGCTGGATTCTCACATGGTCAACTGGAATTTGAATCCTGAACCTGGCAGCTTGAAAGTTATGCCAGGTGCGTGTGTGTGAGTACCCAAAATCCCAAGAGGGGAATGGGAAAGAAAGGATTGTGGCATGGCCGTCCCCCACCCCCAAGGGATTATTTCTCACTTTCCTCTCTCTGTCTTTCTCCAGAGAACACAAATAAATAAATAAGTGTAAAGTGTTTTTCTTCCTATGCTATATATTCTTGACATTTTTGCTGCTTAATAATAAGAAATAGGGACCAGCTGATGGTGTAGCAGTTATGTCACTAGATTCGCACATGGCTGACTGTAGTTCAAGTCCTAGCCCTGGTGGCCTGAAAATCATGCCGGGTGCATATGTGTGTGTGTGCCCAGGATCCCAGGAGGAGAATGGAGGAGAAGGGATTATGGTGTGGCCATCCCCACTGGGGGGTAATTTCTCATTTTTCCTCTCACTATCTCTATTTCTCTCTCTCTCTCCAACAAGTGTATATGCCCTAAAGCAAAAACCTCTAAACAAATAAATGAGAAGAAATATATCGTGTTAAACTGCACTTGGGAATTCTGTAGTTATTTGGGGTTATCTGGTGATTTTTAATCAAATCCTGTCCCCAGTGGCATACTGTCCGGCGCATTTTCTACTCCCCTTAGTGTAGTTATTTGGGGTTATCTGGTGATTTTTACTCCCACTCAAATCCTGTCCCCAGTGGCATACTGTCTGGCGCATTTTCTACTCCCCTTAACCCATCAAAGTCTATCTCTTTAGGGTCTTCAAGGTCATTTTAATTATGGGAGAAAAGATTTGACGTCAACATAATCAATGATTGTGTTGCTAAACAGAATTACCTAAGACTGAGTGATTTATATAGAACAGAAGTTTGTTTAGCTCACAACTCTGGTGGCTAGAAAGTCCAAAAACGTGGAGCTATCATAGGTCAACCTCTGGTGCTGTGTCACAGCATGGCCAACAGAAGTGGCAGGAGGCAGGCATGTGCAAAGAGAAAAGAAACTTAAGCCCCACTTCTCTTTGCCCCTTTTACAACCCCAGTCATTTGGATGACGTCCTTCAATTAAAGGTCTTACCACCTCCCAAAGCCTTTACACTGGAGACCACATTTACAGAACATGAATCTTTGGGTAACAAACCAATACCCAAACTGTAGCAGCTAGGATTGGAGTTTTAGATAGACGTGTGTTTCCTGTGATATATTTTTTTTAAAGAATTATTTTATTTAATTTTATTTATTCATTCATTTTATTTTAACTTGACCAGAGAGAGACAGAGAGAAAGTGAGAAAGCAAGCCACCAGATCCAGGACTCAAACTGTGGTCAGCCATGTGGGAGTGTCCAGCGCTTTAACTACCACACCACCTGCTGGACCCATACTGTGATACATTTTTATGATCCGGGTAATGATTTTGATTTTCTATGCATAAGAAAAGCCCAGCTTGTCACACTGGCTCTGTGTTTCCACTTGGGCAAACTATAGGTCAATTTCTCTGTCTCTCTCTCGTCTCAGATAGTGACTACAGACTATGGCTGTTTGTCTTCATCTTTATATTTGCATCTTTTACCTGTACCTCTTCTCTTCCATTTCCCTGTGATTCTCACACAAAATCATTTCTGTTCTCACATTTCTTTGAAATATAACTTACTCCTTTTAAATAGGTCAAATTAAAAATATTAATTTTTAATTAATTGATTTAATTAAATAAAGAAATAAATCATTTTTTTAAAAATGCCAATATTTTCATCTCAGAATTCTGGGCTCCAGACTGTGAAAGATGAGTTTCTGTTGGTCTAAGCTACCCAGTTGACAATCAGTTGTTAGAGTAATCCTAGGAGACTGACACAGCCTTCACACCTGCCTCCTGCAGCCTCCTTTTCTGAATAAACCAGCCAGCTCTGCCTTGCACGTCCATGTCCCCCAGCACTCCTGCAGCCCACATACCCTCAGTGAGGCCCCTCAGCCACTGAAGTGGGGAAGTGATCCAGAGAAAAGGCTCTGCACCTTGCTACCAAGCTCTTCTGATCTAGGCCCAAATCTCAGGCTCACTGTCCTGTGACATTCCCCTGATGCTCAAGGGTAATGTTAGGGGGGTGGGGCAGGTCAAGGAGGTGTTTGGGAGCCCTGGTCTGGGTATCCTCTGTAACACAGGTTAAGGCAGATCAAGGCAGAGACACAGAACTCAGAAATAAATGTGCAAAACACAACAAAAACAGAGTGTGATTATTTTTAGTTTCAATAAAAACAAAGTTTCCCTGGGGAAATGGCACCAACAGGAACCAGGAAGTGGCCATGTGCCCAGCACCACACCTGACCCTTCACGGGGATATAAACGCCCTGGCACAAGAGGCTCCACACCTGAACATCTCCCTCTCCACCTGCTCCTCTAACCTACTCCATCCTCAACTCACCAGAACCATGGGCTGCTGTGGCTGTTCAGGAGGCTGTGGCTCCAGCTGTGGGGGCTGTGGCTCCAGCTGTGGGGACTGTGGCTCCAGCTGCTGTGTGCCGGTGTGCTGCTGCAAGCCCGTGTGCTGCTGCAAACCCGTGTGCTGCTGTGTGCCAGCCTGTTCCTGCTCCAGCTGTGGCAAAGGGGGCTGTGGCTCTTGTGGGGGGTCCAAGGGGGGGTGTGGCTCCC
>NW_006159505.1:5992286-5994742 GCF_000334495.1 Tupaia belangeri chinensis | reverse complement strand
TGTTGCAAGCCCTGCTGCTGCCAGTCCAGCTGCTGCCAGTCCAGCTGTTGCAAGCCCTGCTGCTGCCAGTCCAGCTGCTGTGGCCCCATTTGCTGCCAGTGCAAAATCTGAAGCTCTTGCTGAAGAATTTTTTTGACTCCAGACCCAAAATGTCCAGGTAAAGGTCATGCTGCCTCCCTAGACTCATGAAACAGAGTTCTTTCCCTGGTCTCCTCTAGAATATGACAGTCTGTACCTCTGGAACCAGAAAATGTCTCCTCACCTAGTGCCAGGCTGCACCCTAGGAATCCACCAAGCACCTCTCTTCCTCAGCCCAGGTTCCTGGAGTGAGCAGCTTCACACCACTAGCTGGGACCACTCTGTGCGTGGCCTATCTGATCCCTCTCCTAGCATGCCCCCGCTTATGCTCTCCATCTCCCAGCAGTGCCCAAGCCAAACCCAGCTCACCGCAGCCCGGGAAGTGGTGGGCACTTACCACACATCCAGGCCTGAGGGCTTCTCTCATGAGACTCCAGTCTGCCCATCACCCAGGAGCTGCTGCGTGCCTTGTGGGCATTTTCCTGCAACATTCTCCTCAGTATTCAGAATCTGCTAAAATCCAGCAGTACTCAATGATTCTCTAAATAAACATGCCCCCACTCTGGAGCTCTCTCGTGCCTGTAGTTCCTTCCATACTGCCTTTCTTTCTTCCTTTCTTTCTTTTAGCTTGTTAATTAATTTCTTCCATGAGGGAGAGACACAGACAAAGACATAGACAGCATCCCAACATAGTCTTGATGCTGCCATTCACCCCAAGACTCAGTCGGCCATGGATCCCCCAGGCAAGTGTGTGCCTGGCATACTCAGGGAGGTCTCCAGATACGAACCAGGAACCTTCCCAGTGAGTCAGCCTTGCAGAACATTGCGTTTCACCGCTGCGCCATACCAACTCTTTCTCATGAGCACTGCATGCCCCTGAGAGTGGCCTTGCTTTGCATCAGCATCTGTTTTGCTGACTGCTCAGCTATGGGTGGTGGGTGCCCACTGGGCTACAGTTCAGATCTGGAAGTGTCACGCTCACCTGAGGGTCTGTGTGGCCCCCAGTGTATTTGGGAGGGCTGCATGTGAAAAGGATCTGGACTTCCCTGGGTATGTTCTCCAAGGAGGCCCTGGGACCCTGAGAAGCAGCCCTCATTGCAGGGGAGCATAGGCTGTGTCGGGGTCCACCTCAGGAGAAAAGGGGCATGTGTGAACCAAAAGGTCAGTCTCCTCCAACCCTGAGCCATCGCACCACTCAGGGTGCCTTGCTGTGGGGCCACATCACAGACGCATGTCTCAGAGGGGCCCTGGGGACAGGGGCTGGGTGAGAAACTGGACTGTGCCTTGCAATGTGAGCTTTCTGTGTCACCTGGGTCAGGTCAAGATGCCAAGCTGTTTGATCGAACAACTGTGCAGTGTTGCCATGAAGGTATTTTGTAGAAAAAAACCTAACACTTACAATCAGTACACTTTAAGCGCAGCAGATTGTCCTCTATAATGTGGGTGGGCCTGGTTCAATACCTGCAAGATTTTGTGGGTTTTTTTCTTTCTTTCTTTTTTTTTTTTTTTTAGAGAGAGAGTTTTGCTATAGGGCACATGTACTCACTAGAGAGACAGAGACTGACAGAGAGACAGAAAGCCAGAAATCACCCCCCAGAGGGTGTGGCCACACCACAATCCCCTCTCCTCCATTTTCTTCTCAGGATTTTGGCCATGCAGATGCGCCCAGTGTGAGTTTCAAGCCGCTGGGTCCAGGATTTCAGCAGTGGTTGACCACATGGAAGTCCGTGCCTCCACCACTATACCACCTGCTGGCCCTTCTGGGAAGGTCTTATGAAAACAGACAGGTTTCCTGGAAAAGAAAAACTTCTGTCTTAAAATTACAGTAGCATAGAAATTGTACCTGAGTTTCCAGGAACCACCCTGCCTTGTATATTTTCGACTCGCCACAATCAGGTAAGACAACTTCTCAGAACAAATCTCTTTATGTACACCCCAACCCGACCTGCTCTCCCCCTCCCCACAAAATCGGTTTTGTTTTTCTGGAGATCCCTGACTGATACAGTGCTCAAGGCCCTGGACTAAGCATGGCTGATGCAGTTCAAGTCCTAAGCGTGGCAGCTTGAAAATCATGCCAGGCACATGTGTGTGCATGCCCAAAATTCCAAGAGGAGAATGGAGAAGGGACGGCAGCATGGCCATTCCCCACCAGGGGATGATTTCTCACTATCCTTCTCTGTCTCTCTCCAGTGAGTGCAGCACTCAATGGCAAAACCTTTTTTTAAAAAAATTAATATTTTAATTCATTTTAAATGGCTGGTTATAAGAGCTTTATTTGTGAAAGCCAAACACTGAGAACAATCCAAATGTCCTTCCATGGGAGAATGGTTAAACAAATGTGGTTCATCCCCCCCCCCCCCATCCGCCCTCGCCCCAAC
>NW_006159505.1:5981349-5992180 GCF_000334495.1 Tupaia belangeri chinensis | reverse complement strand
ACGGGACTCCCTGTGGTAGGGTGTTCTGTTTCTTGACTTTGTCAGTGTCAATATCCACTGTGATGTTGGACAAAATGTCTCTAAGAGGCTGTCATTGGGGAAACTAGAAGAGGATGTACAGGCTCTCCTTTTTGATTTCTTGCAACTGAATCTATAATTATCTGCAAATAAAAACTTAAATTAAAATGGTACATACCTCATCACAGTTTATGATTATTAAAGAGGTTAATGTCTATAAAGTGCATGAGAGAGTAAATGATAAGTAGGAAGTACTGTCAGTGTTAGGTGGGGGCAGTGAAAGCAGTAATTAGACAAATTACCAGTTAGGCAATTTGTAAATCAGATGCAAATGCGTCTCAAAGGTAGGGCCAATGGGATTTGCTGCTGGATTGGAGGTGGAGAGTGACTGGGAGGAGTGGAGTGACACCCAGGCTTCTAGAAGGTGCCTGGAGGATGGAGCTGCACTGCAGAGGCTGGGCGAGGATGGGAGGGTGCCAGTTCCATGGGCAAGACGAGGAAGTCAGTGTGGACACATTTACTGGGAGGTGCCAAGTGGTGATGGCAAGCAGGCAACTGGGCACCTGAGTGTGAAACCTGGAGAGATACAGATGAGGTCATGGGGAAGAAAGAGGTTCAGGAGCTGAACCTGGTGTCCGCCATTGCTCAGAGACTGGGAGGGGAGAATTCAGTAGAAGAGACTGCGATGAAGCCACTGATGGCACAGGAGGAAGCCAGGATCCCGAGCTGTCCCGGAGAGGGCCCTTAATCGCCCTGCGGTTACCTGAAGGGGGAGTCTGCTTCCTCCATTGCTGTGAACAGAGACACACGGTGCAGTGCTCTTTCAGTAACCACTCCACCACCCAGCCCAGCTTCTCTAGGCTCAATGAGGTCAGAAGGTTGGATTTTCCCACCACACATTATTTGAATCTCCCCTGATTGGTAAGGAAGAGCCATCATGTCTCGAAAAAACACATAAGCTAGCAGATCACCTCTAAAATCACTTCCCACTCAAGAAGCTCAAATGCTTAACCATACACTAGAATTTATTCACACACACACACACACACACACACACACACACACCATCTGCTCTGAAGTCTTCTATGTCTTTGCAGATCCAGCTCTTTTTTTCAAATATTATTCTATGGTCTTTCACAATGCAAATTGAAAAACAAAAAAGTCATGGAGTGAAACCACAATGCTTACTAAAACCATAGGATTTCATGATGTCAATTAAAATGACACTGGAGAACAACACCTGTCAGAGTTAGAAGACCTGGCCCTAAAAAGAGGAAATGGCCAGAGACATGATAGAAGCTTCCCCGTGGGGTCCAACCACAGAGAGGTGTGCACAAGAGACAAGAACAGGCTCTACCGTTTTGCACAGACGTCATTTCTCATCATATTGTAAAGAGCAACTATGAAATGAAGGAGTTTACATCAGACAATCATAATTTTATTGAGAAAATTGTGCAAGCTCCCTCCTCCCAAATAAAAAATAAATATTGATTTTTCTCTTTGTCAATTTCATGTAAAATTAGTTACATCCTAAATCTTGCTAACAATAGAATGACATTTATTCCTTTAAAAGTTTATTTATGAGGTGCAGAGAGAGGCCCCCACAGGGTGTTCATGCCATGATCTCCCTCCAGACTCAGCCAGCACGGCTCATGGGCATGCACATACCCTCATCATGCTTCCTTAGGTCCCGGGACACGAACTCACATTTCCCGTGTGAGTCTGGTCGTGTTGCCGCTGCACCAGCACGTGGCTCTCCATCCATTTCTAAGGCTGGGGTTTTCTTTTGGTTTCCCATCTCCCCTTCTCCCCCGGCACACACAGCGCTTGCTATCAGGCCCGTTCCCAGTAGATGCTCAGCAGCAGACCTTTCTCTGGGCCAGTGTTGTGGCAGTGGGGCCGTCTTAGACCTGCAGGTTGCTGGGCCCCACCTGGACCTAAAGACCTCTTCCTCTTCTCTACTGCAGGTTGCTGGGCCCCACCTGGGCCTAAACGTCTCTTCCTGTTTTCTAGAGAAACATCCTCATCACACAGCAAGACACAGGATAACCCGCAGGAACTGTGGACCAAGCAGAGAGAAAGTCCAGTGAACAATTGGGGGAGAGGTCTCCAGCACTCTCTCCTGGACCCACCTGAGCACATAGCACCCTTCCCATCTCACTGGTCAGGCTAGAAGCAGCCAGCAGCTCCTGCTGCATGGGCGTGGGTCTACCCTCATGAAATTCATTTAAAATGGCTCCATTTTCATTTGAGTTTGAATTGTCTTTTGCCACTCAAAGTTCTTCTAAGTATCGTCATTTATCAGTTAGATTGAGAACTTCATAGCTTCCCAAATTTCCAGACTTTGTGTGTGTGCGTATGTAGTACAGAGCATGCCTGCATGAAACAGAGAAAGATACAAAGAGAGAGTGAGAGAAAGAGACCTCTCAACAGATTCTCATCACACCCCAATTCCTCTTCTCCAGACTTCCAGCTCCTCAGGATCCTGGGTGCCTGTGTGTGTACTCAGTGCGTTTTCAAACCAACCTGGAGATCCAAACGCACATCGGTCATAAGGCTTCCAGCTTTGCCAGGCACTTGCATTACCACAGCACCACAGTGGCTGGGCCCCTGTGTGTTTCATATATTCAGAGATAGGTGGATAGATAGATACCTTCCCTTATGGATTACAAACAAGTCAGTCCTTCGGAGCTAACCTCTTTCTTCGAGAGCTTTTTAAAAGGAAGCCACAACAACCTTCACAGAAGCAGCATTGCATTTTCTGAAGTTCTTCCCTCAGATCTGGGACAGTCCTACTAAATGGATAATGACCACCTTTCCAGCCTCCAATAACAGTTTCCACCCACTACCTGACCAATAAACCAAAGCCACAGCTCTCTGTTTTGGTTCTGTTTGGTTTCTGGGTCAACCAGGCAAGACCAATTATGCTGCTCCAAAAAATTACCCCTCCATTTTAGGAACTTTACACGACACAGGCTTATTTCTTACTCCTACCACATGCCATTGCACGTCAGCTGGTGGGTCTGCTTTGTGCCTCCTCACTCTGGGACTCAGACTGAAGTAGCAGCCACTGTTTGGGACATGAGTGGTTACCCTGGGAGGAGGAAAAGTGAATGTGAAAAGCTGCAGCAGGCTTGCAGCCTTTGCCCACTGGCTCAAGCAAACCACACACATTTGTTTAATTTTGAGGCACTGTGGGAGTGCCACCCTACCACCTGCCATCTGACCTATTCCAGGACGGGAGTTGGTCTTTCTCTCCAATTGGAGTCTGATGAGTCAGGAACGTTGGACCTCAGGGCGGGCATCCCGGCTGAGGGATCCCATTAAACGAGATGGGGGTGTACCTATCTCTCCACACTGCATTGCCTGTCCTGGGGGGAAAATGCCCTGGGATCGGTGGCTCAAAGAGCCAGTCTGATTTCATTTCCTGGCCAATGCACCAAATGCTGTGGGAAAACAGATGGCTGAAGGAGGAAAACACAACACTCTGGAGAGAAAAGGAGAACTTATTATTATTATTATTATTATTATTATTATTACTTTTATTATGCTAGCGGGCATGTAGGAGTTAACACTCTGAGTCTCAGTCCCCCATGGGGGTTAAACACAGTCTTTTATGGGTGAATTGGGGAGGAGTAGTTTCAGCATGCTTGGAGTGTCCTATCAGGAAGGGCCTCAGTGTCTGCCCTAACACCAAGGTGGTAGAGAAGCAGGGAACAAAGGCCTTCTTACAGCTGGGGTTGGGGGAGTGGGGGGGTGGGAGCTAACTCTTGGGGGACCAGAAAGCCTAGGCAGCTATCAGTCCTTGGCACTTCAAGGCCACTCACAAGTTTCTCTGTATCAGAACAGAAAGTTCAGGCAATTATCAGACTTGAGTTGCTCCGCATCACCACCTGCCATCTGACCTATTCTTAGAAGGAGAGGAGAACAATAAGGCCTGTAAATAACCCTGATTACCAACTCATTCAGTACTCCATGTGAAATACTGTCAGTGCTATAGATGAATTTTTAAATTCAATAATCTTAAGAATTTCTCTGTACGTTAACAATACACATTGAAGGCTATAAATTTCCCTCTAAGCACTGACTTGGCTGCTTTCAGAAAATTTGATAGACCCTTTTTTTCCACTGGGTGTTACAAATTGATAAGTTTCTATATTTATGGGTTTGTTCTTTTTTTTTTCATTTATAGACTGAAACATATCCTCTCAAACAGAAAAAGTTTTGGGGGCCAGCAGGTGGCGTAGTACTTAAGGATTGGACTCCCACATGACTGACTGGTTCAAGTCCTGGACCTAGAAGTTTGCTTTCTCACTTTCTGTCTGTTATATATATATATATATACACATATATTGTTATTTACTTATCAATTTAAACTCATTTTATGGCCATCGGTCCAATTTAAAAATCGCCAGTTACATTGTCACAAGCCTGTCTCCAGGGAATCTCTTCAGGTTTAACTACTTAGTCACCATCCTCAGTTCTTTTGACATGACCTCACTGGTCTTTGTTACCTTTCTTGTTTTCTGGGATAACAAAGCATTCTGTATTTAACTTGCTTACTTCTATCTCATTCCTTCAGTGAACGTAGTTTCCATTTAGAGACAAAAAAATGTTCTTTAGAAGCAACACTCTCAGCGCTAGGAGTCTTTGCTGATACTGCAAAGGTCATTGTGTCAGACCTGTCAGTGGTGTGAGAAACTTTTGTTAAGGTAAAACACATCCCAATTTTATATAGGTGTCTAATTTGACCTAAAGGGTTCACTTAACCTCATCAATCCCACACCAAAAATCCTAATTCCAGATACCAACCCAATTAAGCATTTTCTATTCCCACAATATACTCACAGTGGTCTCAGAGTAACAATACCAAAACAACCATCCCACCAACATGATTGTTGAAAACAGTTTAAGATTGGAATTTTCGTGTTTTTTTTTTCCTGTGCTTGAAGAATATTCCACAAAACATTACTGTGTTTTTAAATGACTCGACATAATTGTTCGCTGTAAACATTCTCCTTTAAGAATTTTGAAAGAATGTTGTTGGGGGTTTAGGGCAACAAAGAGACCTCGGAGTGATTATGTCCTGAGTTTGCGAAAGAGCCATCACTCTTTTCTCTTCCTTGGCAATTTCTTATTTGTTATGCAGACTGGGATGGAAAACATATCGGAATTATAATTCGTTTCACCTTGTGTTACACTCTGACTAGATGAAGTCACGGGAGGCCAGGGGGGTAGTTCTCATGCACATTTGCCTGATGTCAAGAAGTGTCACAGGACCCGTGCCGGAAGTGTCGTCTTGCGCAAAGGCCACTGCGATCTTACAGGACTGCTTCTGCGACATCTGCCCGGACCTTCCTGCCAGCCTTGCACTAGCATCACCTTGTTCCAGATCCCGGTAGCCAAGGACGATCGTTCTCCAACTAGACAGCAGGGACTCTTTCCTCCTTTTTGCTTTTAATAACTCTTGTTTTCTCTTACCTCCCAGAATAAGGCGATAGTTTACCGTGGCAAGTATATTTCCCATTACAATGCCTCTTCTGGAATAAGCATCATTTTTCTTTTACAGAGTCTTTCTCTCTGCCTCTGTGCTGTTTAGAGCTTGACAGTCACAAACAAGTGAAGAACTGTAAACAAAAATATGGATGTTGAACACTCTTGATTAGGCCTGTGGGCATGTGAGAGCTACTCTAGCGAGAAGCTGATCACCACCCCCAAGTGTGGAGTAATAGTGCTATGTCTTCATTCCCAGCCCTGCGCAGGCCTTATAGATTTAAATTGTGGATTTACCCCTGATAGCAGCTGGAGGAAAAGAATTACAGTGGAAAAATCGAATGACTGTACCAAAATGTTTATGTACAGAGGTAATAGGACTCCTTAAATATTTACAAAGTAAATCAGAGCAAGTAGTTTACAAGAACTTTCCAAGGGAAGAAGGCAGAGGCTTCAACCAGTGAACCGAATCTGAGCCGCTTCTGTAGACTCTGGGGCCTAACCTCTTCTGTAGACTCTGGGGCCTCTGTGGGCCTTGTGCAAAGGACAGTCCTGTCTTTATCAGATCAATGTCTGATAAGTGATGGGAAGAGAAGGGTCCTGAGAAAAGAAGGGGTGCTCTGGGGAAGAGATGGGCAGAAAGGGAGATTGGTCCCATCCAAGGATGAGCTTAGCACTCAGCCAACATCACCATCAGTCTCAGGAAGACCAAAGTGTAACACAAACAAGAAAACAATCACAGCACTCGTGACGATATGATGAGAGACAGAAAAATCAGCCAGACCTGTTACAGCTTAGTGGGATGCTATTTTTATTGTTTTGCAACATTCTGTTTGAAATAGAACAGAGTATTCCACATGCAAAGCAGCTCTAGGGAAGCCATATTAATCCCTACCTCATTCCAAGTAGAAACCAGTGCTAAGATCTTCAGGGACTGAAAAGACAGGATTGGGAATGGGTGCAGGAACTCAGACTGTTGAGTGGACCCACGATGGTGAGGCCATGGGGTAGGGGGGAAATTCATCCAGAGTGTGAGTTGGGAAAAGAATTTGTAAGTAGCCAATGAACATTAGGTAACCTCTCCTTACACACTGCAACCAAATTTGGGTTTATTCTACAGGGTGAGATGAGTCTTGGTGTAGTTTGGGACTCAGTGATGAAGCATAGGTCACGTGCTAAAGATCTGGATTAGCACAACACACCAAGGCTGATTTCAAGGCATCAGATCTTGCATTGGCAGCAAATAGGGGCACAGCAGCTGGACTGGGAACAGGATGAGCCACAACCTGAGGAGCAGCAGCAAGGTTTGCAGCAGCTTGACTGGCAGCAGCAGGGCTTGCAGCAGCAGGACTGGGAGCCACAGCCCCCACAGCTGGAGCCACAGCCCCCACAGCTGGAGCCACAGCCCCCACAGCTGGAGCCACAGCCCCCACAGCTGGAGCCACAGCCCCCACAGCTGGAGCCACAGCCCCCACAGCTGGAGCCACAGCCCCCACAGCTGGAGCCACAGCCCCCACAGCTGGAGCCACAGCCCCCACAGCTGGAGCCACAGCCCCCACAGCTGGAGCCACAGCCCCCACAGCTGGAGCCACAGCCCCCACAGCTGGAGCCACAGCCCCCACAGCTGGAGCCACAGCCCCCACAGCTGGAGCCACAGCCCCCACAGCTGGAGCCACAGCCCCCACAGCTGGAGCCACAGCCCCCACAGCTGGAGCCACACCCCCCACAGCTGGAGCCACAGCCTCCAGAACAGCCACAGCAGCCCATAGTTCTGTTGAGTGTTGGGTAGTGTACTACAGAGAAGCAGGTAGAGAGGGAGGTGTTCAAATGTGGAGCCTCCTGTTCTGGGGACCTTTATATCCCTGCCCAGGCTCACACTATGCCCTTGGTCACAGTACTTCCTGGGGATGTGCTTACTTGTTTGCTGGACTGTGAATTCTCATTGGCCCAATTCAACTCTCATTCTCTCTAAGTTTCTAAATGTAGGCACTTCCTCATGGAAACTAGGCCCTATTATTATTACCCAGGTCACCTGCCTCTGCTTTCCTCATGTGACATGTTGAGGATGGGGTTTCTGCAAACATCATTGTGGTTGTTTTCTTCTATCTTCTCTTCCCACCTATACAACTGTATTTCCTTTGAATGATCATCTCTGTGTTAACATTGTTCTTGTGAACTGGTATTGCATCAATGTCACTAAAGAAACCTTCATTTAAAATGTTTTAGCCTCATCCTATGTTAGTACATGGGTGCACATTAAGTAATTTCACCTTCACCTTCTTCAGAATATTGGATATTCATGATTCTTGGCTTTTATGTGCACAATTTCACAACAGTGAATATTATTTATTTGTAAAATCTTCATGAATTTGATGGATATCTTGCCAGGGTTTTTGACACACATGTACACATGCCAGGTGTGTTTTTCAAACCTCCAACTCTGGATCTCAAGCTACACAGTTGGAGAGGCAGGATTCAGTTGTCCCAACAACCACACCATTAGCTAACCAAAATACTTTCTATTTTTCATGTAAACATTTAAAGATCCCTTCTTCTTCTTCTCTTCTTCTTCTTCTTCTTACTCTTCTTTTTCTTCTTTCCTTCTTTTTCTTCTCTTCTTCTTCTTTCTCCTCCTCCTCCTCTTCCTCCTCCTTCTTTTCCTTTGGTTAGCTTTCAATCATGCTGTAGAAAAGCTGGCTTCCTCGGGACCAGCAGTTAGTGTAATGGCTATGTTGCTGAACTCCCATGTAGTTGACCATGGTTTGAGTCTCGGACCTGGTGGCTTAAACTCACGCCGAGCACATGTGCGTGTGTGCTCAAGATCCTGAGAGAATCTTGGAGAAGGATTGTGGTGTGACCATCCCCACTGGGGGGTGAGGGGTAATTTCTCGCTTTTTATTTCTCTGTCTCTCTCTGTCTCTCTGGCGAGCCCACACGCCCTATAGCAAAAAACCTCTCCAGAAAAAAAAAGGAAAGAAAAGAGAGAGAGAGAAGGAAAGAAAGAAAGAAGAAAGAAAAAGAAAGAAAGAAAGAAGAAAGAAAGAAAGAGAGAGAGAGAGAAAGAAAGAAAGAAAAAGAGAGAGAAAGAAGACAAGAAAAGCTGGCTCCCTGATTATTCATTTATTTATGGGCACAAAATTACAGTGGCTCTAAGATGGAGGCAGGACATACACACACTCGGCCCAGGGATGCAGAACTAAGATGGTCTGATTTCCATCTCTCTGCTGACTACTAGTTTTCTCTCTCTGGAAGATTCGCAGGTCTTCCCTTTCCTCTGTAGTCATTGTTGGCAGCCAGCCATCACTGGTTCACAGAAGCTCTCCCTCCTACTTGATTTTCTCCATTCCCTGCCTAATCCATACCCTTCTTTGCCTAAAAGAGAACTCACACAAATGTATTTTAAAATACCTATGTGCACATCCTTCAAAAATACTGATTTTTATTTATTTTATTATTATTATTATTATTATTATTATTATTATTATTATTTTGCCTAAGAGCACACGAGCTCACCGGAGAAAGAGAGACAGTGAGAGAAAAGTGAGAAATCACCCCCTGGGGGGATGGCCACGCTGCAACCCCTTCTCCATCATCCTCTTCTCAGGATCTTGGGCATAGATGCTCATATGCCTGGTGTGAGTTTCAAGCTGCTAGGTTCGAGACTCAGACCACGGTCAGTCATGTGCAAGTGCAGCAGCATAACCGCTCTGCCATCTGCTGACATCTTAAATATCATTTTTAAATTGACACGCATGCTGTGCAACAAATCTTATTGTATTTCTTTCTCTTACAGAATTCCAGCATTTACAAAGATAAACCACAGTTAGCTAGAGCCAGCTGCAGTGTTTACTAAGTGGCTTCGGGCACTTGGGTACAAATGTGGGTCTAGGCTCCAGAGGCCAGAGCTGGAGGAACAGCTGCCTCTGGCCTGAGGAAGGGGCAGACATGAACTGTCCTCAGGAGAGCTGTGTCCTCCCTGAGATCCAGCCGGGGGCACTTGCTGATCTGTGAGCAGGGCCACGGGGCTCCATGAGCACCACAGGGGACAGTCACCAGGTACTGGCTGGTGTCTATACCACCTCCTGACGTCTGTTGGGCTGGGCATGGGCGCTCATATATATTGTAACTGGGGCCATTTTCTCACTTGCTATCCCACCTGGGCTTTCTTTAGCACCCAAAGAACCTGCACCTAAGTGTGGCAGCTGCTTCTTGGGCTAAACAGGGGCTCGGAGTGTAGAACCCAAGGAGCTGCAGGTGGGGGAGCCCAGGTTGGGCACCTTCACTCATCTTTTCTGGAAGGGTCTCTGCCATCAGTGTGAGGAGCTGTCCAAAAGTCCCTTGAGCCTGTCAGTCCATGACAGACCCGCTCTCAATAGTGACACCATGAGGTGGCAGGAAGGAACAGCAGTGAGAGCTATTCGGAGTCCTCCCCTCTGAGCCCAGATGTGACATACTTCCATTAAAAATATTACTTCATGTTTTTGAAACTCAAGTTTCGCTAGACTTCCTGCGTTTTATCTGCCCACCCTCACATGTGGGGCTGTGAAGCCCTAGGACTGACGTCTGTTCTCACAGGACTGTCCACGTGGAGCAGGCAGCAGAGTCCTGGGTAAGCCGTGTGTGTCGCTCTCCTCCGTCAACATTCAAAGTCCTCCGACAAAGTCATACACAGACAAGGACCCTGGAGATCCCAGAGCTGGAGGCCAGGTCCCGGGACTGACGGAAATAGCCCCAGTAGCTCCTGTGGGCAAGGTGGATGAGGGCTCAGGCTCTCCTCAAGCCAGAGAAAGGGGTTCCAAAGATGGCACTGGGTAAGAACAACCTAGGAGCCGTGGGCTCAGAATCAATCAGAAAGACGAGTCACTGCTTCATCCATGCATCTTGCCACTGCAATGGATGTGGAGAGTGCTAGCGGGAGAGTTGCCAGTGCTTACTAAGCAGCAATATTCCCTAGTAGATCTGACTGCATGTTTGAGAAAACACACAGTAAACTCAGGAGTTAGAAAATGCAATGGAGAAAAGACTCCCTGGGCTACTGGCACAACAGGCACCAGGAAGTGGCCATGTGACCAGGATCACACCTGACCCTGGGCAGGGATATAAAAGACCATGGCACAGGAGGCTCCTCACTGAACATCTCCCCCTTCACCTGCTTCTCTCACCTACTCCACTCAACCTACCAAACCATGAGCTGCTGTGGCTGTTCTGGAGGCTGTGGCTCCAGCTGTGGGGGCTGTGGCTCCAGCTGCTGTGTGCCCGTGTGCTGCTGCAAGCCCGTGTGCTGCTGTGTGCCAGCCTGTTCCTGCTCCAGCTGTGGGGG
>NW_006159505.1:5980932-5981195 GCF_000334495.1 Tupaia belangeri chinensis | reverse complement strand
CTCCAGCTGTGGCAAATGCGGCTGTGGCTCTTGTGGGGGCTCCAAGGGGGGCTGTGGCTCTTGTGGCTGTTCACAGTCTTGCTGTTCCAAACCCAGTTGTTGCCAGTCTAGCTGTTGCCAGTCCAGCTGCTGCAAACCATGTTGCTGCTCCTCAGGCTGTGGGTGTCCCTGCAGCCAGTCCAGCTGCTGCAAGCCCTGCTGCTCCCAGTCCAGCTGTTGCAAGCCTTGCTGTTCCCAGTCCAGCTGCTGTAAGCCCTGCTGCT
>NW_006159505.1:5971943-5974189 GCF_000334495.1 Tupaia belangeri chinensis | reverse complement strand
CCAGGCAGAGGAGGAAGCTCCGGTGCTGGTTACAGGGATGCGACTCACAACACAGACACCTTGGTTCCTGCAGGTTGTGTCCACTGCAACCTTCCCCCTCTTGCAAGTGTCTTAGAGGGCAAAGCCGACCTGGCAGAAAAGTCTGTGGCAGGTCGGCACTCATCCCCCATGGGCATGCCCCAGCGCTCTCTTTCTGCGCTCCCCAGCCTGCCCAGGTCTGCCTCCACACGGCCTCTTCCTTCTAAATGTGGGGACCAGAGGACCAGCCTCCCAGGCTTCCTCCTGTTTCACAGGTTTCTGACACCTGTGTATGGTCAAGTTCACTTGGGCTTCTGGTAAACCCTGAGGGTGTCCGTGTGAGGTCCCCCAACCATCTAGAGGTGGGAGCCACAGCCAGCCTGCTGGAAATGGTGGGGTTTTACTCTACGTGACCTCACTATATTCCTGCGGATCCCTCTTGGAAGGAGAACATCGGGATCTCAGTTCCCTCGGGAGGCACAGGCCCCACCTGAGGCACACACAGGTGAGCACACCTGAAGGAGGCACTGAGGGTCCCATAACTAGGTGAGGTCCCAGTGCCCCTGTCCTCAGTGGGGATGCCTTGCCCAGAGCTATTATTCTGAACTTGTTCAGGAATGAGTTTTAAACTACCTTTATTCTACAAACTTTCAGGGACCTAAATATAGCTAGCTGATGCTTGGATCTGTCCTAACAGGTGCAGAGGAGATGATAGAATCAGAAAATGGCCATTTCCTGAGCCTTTAGGAACTTAGAGCAGGGAGGGCCAGGGTCTGGATAACCAGAGTCTCCCATATGGGCAGGACATCTCTTGAGACTGAAGTTGAAGAAAAAAAGTCACAGTGCAGGCCAGTTGTGGTGCGGTTGAGGTGGCCAAATCCCATAGGGCCAACTACCCAGTTCAGTCTCAGACCTGGCAACTTGAAAAACACGCCAGATGTGTGTGTATGCAAGCCCAAAATCTCAAGAGGAAACTGGAGGAGAGGAGACTGCGACATGGCCATACCTTGCCCACTCCCACTCCCACCCCCTATGGGTTTGCTCATTCTCTCTCTCTCTCTCTCTCTCTCTCTCTCTCATGAATGTATGCTCCCTGTAGTGAAAATAAGAAAAAGAAGAATCACAGTATGGGGATGAAGGTGGGGGACCGTATATTTATTTAGAGATGTTGTGGGGCCCAGTTTGGCCTCTGACAGAATTGGACAAAGCAATTTGATAGCCGCTGTCCAGCACCCTGGTGGGGGTCCCCATACGGGCTATCTCCTGCACCGCTATGAGTTGGCCACCAGGCATAGCCTGTTGATGGATGGGGACAGAACAAGGAAGGGGGACATAGAGGAGGCAAGCTCCGAAAAGCTCTTGGCCAGGTGAATTCTGGTCTAGCCTGGTCCCAGGGTGTAGAATGGTGAGGAGACACTAAGATCAGAAAAGGAGGAAGTCAACTAACTCATCCAGAATAGAACCGCTGGAGAGAGGCAGAGGCAATCCTTGGTGGGACGGATGGCATGAGAACAGCCCTCTTGTCCTTCAGTCCCATGTCCCATCCTCAGAGGCTGGGGCAAGAGATCACTGAGTAGAAGACTTGAGGTGAATCTGAGGTGAGAGATGCAACTCTAGACATTTCCTCAGAAGTCTGAATTTTCAGAGGTCTCTGCAGAAGACGCCTCAGATTTTGAACTGGCAGCAATAGGGACACAGCAGCTGGACTAGGAGCCCGCCCCAGCCATAAGAACGGCAGCCCCCTTTGGAGTCCCCACAGGAACCACAGCCCCTCTTAGAGCCACCAGAGAAGCCATGGTCCCTTTTGCCACAGCTAGATCAGGAAGAGGCTGGCACATAGCAGCACACGGGCACACAGCAGGGCTTGCCGCAGCTAGACTGGCAGCAGGGTGACCCGGAGCCTGAGAAGCAGCGGCAAGGATTGCAGCAACTGGACTAGCAAAAGCAAGACTGGCAGCAGCTGGGTTTGCAACAGCTGGACTGGGAACAGATACAAGAACTATAACCCCCTTACAGCCCCCACAGGAGCCACAGCCCCCTTTGCCACAGTTGGAGCAGGAAGAAGCTGCAACTCAGCAGCACACGGGGACACAGCAGGGCTTGCAGCAGCTGGACTTGCAGCAGGATGACCCACAGCCTGAGGAGCAGTCGCAACGTTTGTAGCAACTGGATTGGCAGCAGGTGGGTTTGCAATAGCCGGACTGGGAGCAGCTGAAGGAGTCACAACC
>NW_006159505.1:5969406-5971911 GCF_000334495.1 Tupaia belangeri chinensis | reverse complement strand
GACTCCGCGGTCGCCACCGCCCCCGTTGCAGCCCCCACAGGAGCCACAGCCCCCTTTGCCACAGCTGGAGCAGGAACAGGCTGGCACACAGCAGCACACGGGCTTGCAGCAGCACACGGGCACACAGCAGCTGGAGCCACAGCCCCCACAGCCGGAGCCATAGCCCCCACAGCTGGAGCCACAGCCTCTGGAATAGCCATAGCAGCCCATAGATCTGGCGGGCTGAGTATGGAGCAGGTCAGAGGAGCAGGTGGAAAAGGAGGGTTCAGTGAGGAGCCTCCTCTTGTTACAGTCTAATCAATGAGAAATAAGAGGACATCCAGACACACCCAAATTTATCGGAGTTTATTGATTAAGCTGAGCATACAGGGGGCTCATGTCTCTCAAAATCCCACAGCCCCAAGTGCAAGGTGAGGGGTGTTTATAAAAGGGAAAAATAACAGTATCTGCCTGTTGTCCATGGTTGTCTTCCTGTTGTTGTTAATACTCAATACCTCAATACTGCCCAGTATCGAGCTTAAAAAAGTCACATGCGTTTATCAGATTGTCCCCCAAAAAAGATCAGAGAAATGATATGGTGCCAGTCATTTTCACATCCTCACAGGATTTACATCCTAAAACAACTTGCTTTACATTCTAATTTCTCCTTCCTGGGGACCAGCAGTTAGCGTAATGGCTATGTCGCTGGACTCGCACGTAGTCGACAGCAGTTCGCGTCTCGGGCCCGGTGACTTAAAACTCACACCTGGTGCGTATGTGTGCATGCCCAAGATCCAGAGAGGAGAATGGAGGAGAAGGGATTG
The DNA here is from genome assembly GCF_000334495.1 of Tupaia belangeri chinensis. Taxonomy (NCBI): domain Eukaryota; kingdom Metazoa; phylum Chordata; class Mammalia; order Scandentia; family Tupaiidae; genus Tupaia; species Tupaia belangeri. Next base: position 5,971,108 of record NW_006159505.1, on the reverse strand, counting down.
CGGCATGACCATCCTCCCAGGGGGTGAGTTCTCGCTTTCTGTCTCTGTGTCTCTCTCTGTCTGGCAAGCACACACGCCCTATAGAAAAAAACCTCTTAAAAAAAAAAAGGCAAAGTAATTTCTCCTCCTCTCTTATTCTCTTTGCATTTCACTTCCTTCTTCCCCATTCCTTTTGCATCCCTTTTTCCCCTTCCCCCATTTTCTGCCCTATAAAAGAGTAAACCTGAGGCTAGTTCTGGTCACGACTTCTCCATCAGAGAAGCTGTGCCCACCCGATCCTCACTTTTCTATACTTGTGTGTCTCTGTGTGTTTGTTATTGTGTCTATTTCTAATCCACAGCCTTCCCTACTCAGAGAAACGTGTTCATGCTAAGCTAGTCCCGACAAAGTTGATCCGGCAATCACAAGAACAAAGAGCGTTGGGCTTGAAAGGGTAGGGGAAGGGTTTTATGATGTAAAAGCAAGCAAAAGTGCATCACAGAGACAGAAGAAGCAAGTAAGCAGGTTAATCATTCATAAACACAATGGCATCTCACTGGTCTCGCTGGCTCCCCGGCAAGGCCATGACTGGAGATTGTATCTTAAGGCAACTAAGAGAAGCGGGGTTTAAAGACAACAAGAGTGTTAATTCACTCTGCTCTTAGGCCAAAGGAGAAGGCAAATTTCTAGTCATCGGGATTTAACATTTTATTAGGGAGGTGCTCCTCCAAGATGGAGTTGCGCCTGCTTCACTGTCTGGGGCCTTCGTTTATAGCTTCCCTGGAAACACAGCGTGGTCTGTTGTTTCTTCCCTGTAGTTGTTTATCGCCTCTCATGGAAACGTGGCTGGGCTGTCTTTCTTTGGGTATGTTGATATTTTCTGGAGTCAGAGTATGAGCTCTTCCCTATGAGATTTCCTCATGGAAAACAGCTGGAAAGCTGCTCACCCCAGGAGGAAGTATGCCCTCCTCACAGCCTCAGGGCTCTGTCCCTGGCCCAGACTTGCTCAGTCATTGTCTTTGGGCAGATCCAGTACACCCCACCCACAACCTCAGCTTCTTTTCCACAGAGGGAGGCTAGCCATCCAGCCTCCAGGGTCAGAGAATTACCTGAGGTGTTTTCTATTCCAGGAGCCTTGTAAACCACCCCAAATACCCTGGGGCTCTCATGCAGAGAGCATTTACTGTCTGTGGTTTCTGTGGGTGGCTTCTTTCCCCTGCAGTGTTGGATGACCAGGCTCAGTGCTGTACGGTGTCCTCACTACCCAGAGCAGCACCCTCCCTACCCACAGTCAGCTGACTCCCTCTGGGGCTTGGATCTTCCCTGGGTAGCTGTGGTTGACTACGCAGGATTCTCAACAGTGGGTGCAGGGGGCCTTTGATTTTCCCCTCCTCATTCCTGGGTCGGACCCTGTGACCAGAGCACTGTGCCCTGTGATTAGAGGGACGCTTACACAGCATGGTCCTTGGGGAATCCAAGTAGACTCACCTCCTGCTTGAAAACTAGCATTTCTGAGACCTATGCTCAGAGGAAAAAAGAGTTTGAAGTAGAACATGGAGGGTGGTGGTGGGACTTTTACGGGTACGAATAGCAGCTTAGGAGGGACACTGCTGCCAGGAAGCAGGGCATCAGCAGAGGCATGGAGATGGCAGGTGCAGGAGCCTGTAGGAGCAGTCCACATGCAGGGGTAATTGTCCAGGAATGACTGATGTGATTCCTCCCT
>NW_006159505.1:5967512-5969375 GCF_000334495.1 Tupaia belangeri chinensis | reverse complement strand
TCTTTCCCTTCCCTCTTGTAGTTTTTGCCTTTAAAATCTGCTTGAAGATGTCAAAGCTCAGTACACATGTTCAGAGAGACCAGCATATATCCATCTGGGCTGGCTTGGGTACAGTCCTCAAAATTATGTCCCGATAAATTCCTTTTGCTTTACACATATTTTGATTCAGTTTACTGTTTTAGGTGGACAAGAGCTTTCCCAGACTGCAAAGGAGAATATAAGGCCCCAACTCTTGAGTAGGAGACTGAGTCTGCCATGAGAGCTGAGATGTAGTGATTTCAGAGATAAGGCAATGAAAATGTCCTGTTGAGAATTTACCCTGGTAGAGCACCTTGGAGAAAAACACAATGCCAAAGAATTTGCAGACCACATCCTCCTGTGCATCTGATCGTTCAGACTGATCTTCTAGAAATTAGGAAAAAATGAATAACCCATCAGATGACTAGAAATCACCTCAGAGGCACAAGAAATATGCAAAACCTGGAAAATACCTCACCTTCAAGGGAAAAGAATAACTCCTCTTTATCCACAGGAAGTGCAGTGAAACTCATGGAAATGTCTGACAAAGAATTGAGTATGTATAGTGACAAAACTAACAGAGATGAAAAAGAAGAGAGACAATGAACACAGAAGAAAAAAGCTGATGAGTTCCAGTAGATGAGGAAGTTCTTGCAAGAGCTGAAAGAGGAAATATACACCATAAAAAAGAAGCAAAGGCAATTGCTAGAGATATAACCTCCTTTGAAAGTAGACTAAGACTAGATCATACAGAAAATCGAATCTCAGATGTAGAAGACAAGATCGCTGAACTAGTAAAATCCACCACAAAGACTGAGAAAATAGCCAAATAAAAAGAGAGAAAATAATATAAGAAATACTAGATACATTAAAAGTCCAAATATCCAGATAATTGGTGTCCCAGGAGGAGAAGAGATTAATAAGGACATTGACAATCTATTTAATGAAAACCTGGAAGAAAAAGAAAACTCCCCAAGCCTAAAGAGGCATTCAAAGATTCAGACCCAAGAAATACAAAGGACCCCAAATAGGATCAACCCAAGAAGATCTTCTCCAAGACATATTATAGCCAGAATGACCAAAACCACAGACAAAGACAAGATACTCAGACTGGCAAGAGAGAAATGTCAAGTTACCTACAAAGGATATCCCATCAGGCTAACAGCGGAACTCTCATCAGAAACAATGCAAGCAAGGAAAGACTGAGAAAATATATTCAAAGTGTTGAGTGAAAAACAATTCCATTTGGGAAGAGAAGACAAGAGCATTCTCAGACAAACAAAACCTGAAAGAATTTACCAACACCAGACCAGCTCTCCAAGAAGTTCTGAAGGGAGTGCTATCCCAAGAAAACTAAAGTCAGACACACAGAAATAAGACTTCTAAAACAGCTAAGAAAACGACCTGCTTAATGGTAGGGACAAGTCCAAAGTTTAACATTATCTTCCAGAATTTAAACAGAAAGATCAGACCACAACAGAAGATAAAGTACATGAGTTTGAACTGGTGAAATAGAATTGTATGACTTTTGACTAAAACATTACTGACCTTCCATGCTTTGTTTTCTAGAGTTAGGGAGTTCTGTCTTCTCGAGTTGTGGACAGGTCCATGTACCTACTATTTGAATAGAATCCTAACCTGCTTACTGGCTTGAAGTATTAAGCAAAGTTCTCTTAACATTTTTTTAATTTTGATTTATTAAAACTAAAACTGCCTTTTTTGAAATTAAAAATGTATTTAAAAATACCTATTTAGTAACCACAATAAGCTATATAGCCTCAGCTAGGTGCTATTTTATAGTATATTCATTCTACCCACAGAGTTTCATGCCTAAAGTCAACTTTT
>NW_006159505.1:5949947-5967332 GCF_000334495.1 Tupaia belangeri chinensis | reverse complement strand
AAAAAAAATATATATATATATATATATATGAAACAAGAAATGGAAAATTATTTATTGACAATAACATGTATGGTTAAGTCACTTTACAGTATATTCTGGCTGGAAAACTGCATTTGGTATGCTGTGGCGATGTTCAGTGAAAGTATGTAAAATAAATAAATTAATAAAATTTTTTTTTTTAAAAAAAGACCCCACCTCTCCACAGGAAGAGTCAGGAATACTTTGAGGTCACCTTCAATCTACCACAATCATTCTTTCTGGTTTTTTTTTTTTCATTTTATTTTATTTTATTTTATTTTATTGACTTTAAGATTTTGCCATAGGGCATTGTACTCGCCAGAGAGAGAGTGAGAGGGAAAATGAAAAAATCACCCTCTAGGGGGGATGGACATGCCACAGTTCTCCTCCATTCTCCTCTTGGGATTTGGGGCACACAAGCATACATGCCTAGTGTGTTTTATAAACCGCTGGGCCTAGGACTCAAACCATGAGGTCAGCCATGCAGGATCCAACCACCATGCTGTCTGCTGGCCTAATCCTATGGTTTTCTTAATTAGTCAATTCTGTAAACTTTTCAAATGCTTTGAGATCAGGACTAAATGCTTCTCTTTTGCAGACTTCCAATTGTGAAAGTTGTCAGAACAAAAGTGGAGTCATTTGTGTCAACCTGTGTTATACTGGGAAGGCCACAGAGGGGGTGGTGCTATCAAAGCCATAGCAGGCAACAGAAACTGTTACAAGGACTCTGTCAGAACCACAACCTTACACAAAGGCCACTGTCACTAAACACAAGGACTGCCCCTGCAAGGACACCTGGCTAGATGGTGCCTGTCCAACCTAGTACTGACACTATCTTTGTCATCAATCCTCGTAGCCTGAGATAACTGCCCCCAAACAATTTACGTAATCCCGCTTCGATATTTTTCTTTTAAAAACCCTTTTCTTTCCTGAAGTCCCTAAACATGGCCAGTTTACTCTAACAATCATATTCTGCATTGCAATCTCTATGCCCAAGTAAGTTTCATCATCTTTCTCACACAGTCTTTCTTTCTGCCTGTTATTTATAGGTTGATGAGATCTTAGTGCCTACAAGGTATCTCCAACCTCTCCCTTGGCTCAGACCTTAGGGGGTCCCTCCTGCCTGTGCCTCCGGGTGACTCTCTAGCTCTCTGACCCTTCTTTAGCTGTAGCGGGCTGTGACCTGGCTCTAAGTGCAGGCCTGCAGTGAGCAGAACACCTGTCTTTGTTCTCTGGCCCTGCCCTCCCATTCCTGGGTGTCTAGGGGCAGGCTCTCTCATCCCTTTACATCTAGTCTTTCTTATAAACACCTAGTGAAACAGTGCTGACAGGCTAGTGCTGGCTCTCTGTGCCAATTCCTGGGAATTTTAAACTATCGTGACCCTTTTTTTAATTTTTTTTTTTTTTTAGGTTTTTGCCATAGGGCACATGTGCTCACTGGGAGAGGGAAAGTGAGAAATCACCCCCTCCCCCAGCGCGTGGCCTCACTACAATCCCTTCTCATTCTCTTCTTGGGATTTTGGGCATGTACACACACTGCTGAGATAAATTCCAAGCCCACAGGTCTGGGACTCAAACTGCAGTTGACCATGTGTGATTCCAGCACCTTAACCACCATGCCATCTGCTGATCCCCTTTATTGGGCCTTTTAAAATGTGTTAAGAACTCAGCTATTTTCATCCCTGCTTCCTCCTCAGCAATTACACAGAGTTGAATACTTGGAAGTACTCATGAAAATTCATGAACTATACTTACTTAAGACTTTTATCATATAATACAAAATAAATATTTTTGATCTTGGTCCTAGTTCCAGACATAGAGCTCTTTAAAATCTTGAGATTCCCTGGGCAATAGGAGTGGCACTTATTATTTCTTATAAGCCGTTTCATCATACCTGAGATTATGCTGATGCAGCGATTCACAGTGAGGCCCTTAGATAGTCTCAGAATGAGGCAGATCACCCGAAAGATCAGGTTGAGCCAGGATATAGATGAGACATAGCATTAGAGAAGGACAAAGCCCAGAATAGAAACTAGGTTAATTTTACCCAGATGGAGTCATAGTGGCTAGGTTTTAACAAAGAGCGGGCTGCATTAGGACTCAAAACAGCTATAGCTAAGGGATGGTCTGCTGACCCCTCAAAGAATGGGTTAATGAATCACTCAGAATACCATGTAACCATTTTCTGAAGTCTACTTCCTTATCAGAGAGCCAGTTCATTGCTTGGACTGCAAGATAAAAAGCCCTGCCTCAGCTCCTTTTCCAGAACCCAATCAATACTCTTCCCTGCTTGGGAGTTCTGTTCTTCCCTTCCTCTTCATAAACTCCACTTTGCTATCCCTTTTCTATGTCTGCATCTCTAATTCTTCATGAGCATAGACTAAGAACCTGGTCATCTTGTGGTCTTTAATCCAGCATTTGTGTTGGGTCTGGCCATCCCAGTATCCCGCATCTAAGTGAAGAGAGGGTTGGAACTTCAGCGCCACTCACTGCCCTCTAGGAAGATAAGGGGGAACTGCAGGTAAAAGCTCTATACAAATCCTTTAATAAGGAGTTGGTGAACACATCCATGTGGAAGGAAGGCATGTGTTACTAAACTAAGCCAAGTTCACTTGCTCCTGTATCACAAGCCAGATTGTAGACCCTGGAGTCTGGAGAAGGGAAGTACAGCTTTATCGTACAATAAAGCAGGGAGAGCAAGCATCCGATGCTGGAAGAACCCAGTCTCCCTGAGGAGTTTTGAGCATGCATTTTTACAAGCAAAGTGAAGGGTAGAGGTTTCAGGCACATGATCAGTTCAATGACTAGTTAAAGAAGGGATGATCATCTCCTGGGCTTTCTTGATTCTGAGAAGAGAGGGGCAGTCACCAGACCTTTAAGAAGAATTTGCAGGATCAGTAAATGGCATGATGGTTAGGCACTGGACTCCCACATGGCAGGACACAGTTTGAGTCCTGGACCTCGTGGCTTACCTTCTTGCTTTCTCTCTCTTTACCTCTCTCTGTCTCTCACTGTTAAGCACACATGCCCTATAGCAAACTAAATAATAATGATAATGATAAATAAAATTAAATAATTATTTTTAATGAGAAAGATTTTTGCTATGGGATGTGAGAGGCACTGGACTCCCACATGGCAGGACACAGTTTGAGTCCTGGACCTCGTGGCTTACCTTCTTGCTTTCTCTCTCTTTACCTCTCTCTGTCTCTCACTGTTAAGCACACATGCCCTATAGCAAACTAAATAATAATGATAATGATAAATAAAATTAAATAATTATTTTTAATGAGAAAGATTTTTGCTATAGAATGTGAGTGCTCGCTGAAAAGACAGAGAGAAAATGAGAAATAACCCTGCCCCCATGGGGATGGCCATATTGCAATCCCTTCTTCTTCTAGTCTCTTCTTAGAATTTTGGTCACACACACACATGCACCCAGCATGAGTTTCAAGCTGCCAGATCTGGGATTCAAACCATGGTTTACCACATGGGAGTCCACTGTCTTAACTACACCATCTGCTGGCCCCAATAAATCATTCTCTTTAAAAAAAAAAAAAAAAGAATTTGCATTGGTTCACTTACATAACACAGACAACTTTATATCAGGAATTTCAGAGCATTGTAAGAGAAAAGGGGATGATGGCCCACATTATAAATTCTGTTTGAATGTTTTTTGTTTGGGTTTTGGTATTTTTTTAAATTGTGAATTAGATATGCCTTCACATAACTACTGGGACAGAGAGTACGCAGAAGCAAGGTCTGCAGGCTCAACTCTTGCTTTGGTCATTAAAATTTAAATGAATTTCACATTCCAAGCAGCTTAGAAAAATGCTTTAATTTTATCCCAGATCCCTGTTAATTTATAGTTTGGGAAGTGTTCATTTCTTTCCTCAACAGAAGAGGGAAACTGAGGGCCAAGCACTTTCAGAGAGTCCTTGTTCAAGTTCACAAATCCCAACTCTACAGGGGCAGAAGTTCCTGCATTCTGGACCCTTTCAGACTTCACATTATGTTCTCTATCTTGGATTTCATCTGTATCCTTTATTATATCCTTTATAATAAACTGGCACACAAAAGTAAAGTTTTCCCTGAGTTCTGGGATTCTTTCTAGCAAATTATTGCACCCAACGAGAATGGCATGGGAGCCTGTGATTTAAGCTGGCCACTCAGAAGAACAGAAAACCTGGACTTGTAATTGACATATACGGTAGCCATGGTCTTGTGAGACTAAGCTCTCCACTGGTGGGACTTGATGTAAACCTCAGGTAGATAGTGTCAGAATCCAGTTGAATTGTACGACACCAAACTAGGGTTGGAGGATTAGTTGGTGGGGGAAGGGGGAACCACAGTGCATCTGTTGTCAGAGTGTTATATGAGAGTGTAGATAAACTGTTTTTCTCAACAAAGACAACAGATACAACAAAATGATGCAGGAAAGCAACACTGATTCTTGTCTGTGATTCATGAAAAATTAGAGATGTAAACACAGAAGACAGCAAAGCAGAGTTTATTAAGAGAAGGAGGAACAGAGCTCCCAAGCAGGAAGCAGATCTTGAATGGGTTGCTGAATAGGAACTGAGGCCAGGGGTTTTCATCTTGATCAGGAGGGGTTTGTCTGGGTTTGTTCTCAGTAGGGTCTTATGTATGCATTCCCCTTGAGAGAGGGATGTCACATGCTAGATGGGTCCAGTTAGTCTTCTCCTAATTTGCTAGTAGGTATTACTGTCATGGAAATACCCAACTCTGCAGATATGATAATTAATGTAAGTTATTTATAAACATGAATATGTGTGACCAACTCGGAGAAAGGTAAACACGCCTTTCTCAGAGTGCTCAGATATGGGAATTCCTTTTATTCGGTTTTGAGAGCAAAAGAGAAAGTTTGGAATTTCATGAAGAGCTTTTCCATTGGTCTGGCTCAAGAAGGAAGGACATGTGGAAATGAAGTGGGGAGGAGCAACTTGTAACTTATGGTGGGTTTTACAGTTTTTAGATTGTTGATTAGAAAAGGAAGGTTGGCCAAGATCAGCAAAAAACTATACTTTAACAGAAATAAGGAGGCTTAATATACATCACAAAGATACTAGGTCAGAGATAGAATGTAGGAAAAGTCCTGTTGTCAATGAGTCAAAATGGTCTGCCAATGTTTTGTGGGCATGACTCCCACCAGGCTCTCTGGAAGGGATTTTTGGACATTGGAAAAAGCGGTCAAGGGACCAGAAGTTGGCATAAAGGCTATGTTGCTGGACTGCCATGTATCCAACCACAGTTTGAGTCCCAGACCCGGTGGCTTAAACTCATGCTTTCTGGCAAGTGCTCACGCCTCATAGCAAAAACCTCTCAAAAAAAAAAAAAAATCAGTCGAACTTCTGTCCTCAGTACGAAGGTATGAGACTCTCTTTGCTGAAAAGCCTTGGATTATGGGACCAGCAGGTGGCATAGTGGTTAAGGCACTAGTCTCTCACATAACCAGCTGTGGTTCAAGTCCTAGACCTGGCGGCTTGAAAATTATGTTGAGCATGTGTATATATGTGCCCAACATTCCAAGAGGAGAATGGAGGAGAAAGGATTGTGACATGGCCATCCCCCCTTGAGGGGGTGATGTCTTACTTTTCTTCTTTCTTGTCCCTCTCCAGCAATCACATGCCCTATTGGGGTGGGAGGGAACAACACAAGAATGACAGAAAAAAACTTTGGTCCATAAAAACCATTGTCTTCTTCTCAGAATGTGCTGGGACCTGGGAAAAGCCTTAATTGTTGTATTTGTTTTAGGTCATGTTGCCTAGGTTCATCATTAAGTCACTGCTGCAAACTGTTTCTTGTGAGCAAGCAATTCAGTGAGAGCTGAGCTGCTGCTGAGCTGTCGTGTCTCCATATTTGATTTTGGATCTGTACTCTAACCATTTTATTAGGGTCCCTGCCTCCTACCTCAACAACGGGTGGAAGAAAACACAGGCAACTCTCCAGGTGCCACTTTCAGCACCTTTCTCAGTATCAAAGGATGTGGCCTCATCTCCAGATGACAAGCCAACAAGGTGAGTATATTATAGATTCATCTAAGGGAAGCCAAGGCATGTGTTTCTGAATATTTTATAACCCACAGTCACAAAGCTGTGTATAAAGAAGCAGATCACCAATACACATTTTCTATAAATACTAATAGAGCTAGGACTTAAGACAGCACATTATAAATTCAACCGCGCTGTTAAAAATAAGAACAGCTCCAAGTCTCTTTCTTCCCAGAAGTTCTTTGTCACTTTCAGCATTTTCATTCATATGTTTCTTTACATCCTCAGCTTTCTAATGGGCTCCTCAACCTGAAAAGGAAGACTAAGACACAGTAAATGAAGCAAAAGAATTTTATATGAGCCAAGGGTGGACAATGCCTCAGTTGCACAGACTCTAGTTACCTAAAAAGTGCACACCTAAATGTCTGCCAATAGAGCTGGTTTGCATAACAAAGACAAGGGCAAGAAGAGAGAAAGTTACAAGCTGTGTGTTAAGAATTCACATTGGTTGGGACCAGCAGATGGCATAGCAGTTACGACACTTAGACTCCCACATATCCGACCACAGTTCAAGTCCTGGACCTGGCGGCTTGAAAATCATGCCAGGTACGTGTGTGTGCATCCCCAAGATCCTGGGAGGAGAATGGAGGAGAAGGGATTGCAGTGTGGCCATATCCCCTGGAAGGATATGTCACTTTCTCTCACTGTCTCTGTCTCTCTCTCTACCCCTAGTGAGTGCACATGCCCTAGGGCAAAAAAAAGACTCTTAAAAAAAGATGTAGGAAATTATCTGTTCATATTGATCATGAGAAACTGTGTTTTAAAGAGAAGACTGTGTGCATAGCTGGCATCCATTTGATAAAGAGATCACGGGCACAATTCAGGGACTTAATCAGCCATCTCAGCAGACACCAGAAGTATAAATGGGATTATGCCACAAAGATGCCTTCAATTTTAAACTATCAGGGACAAAGTAAGAAGAATGGAATGAAGGAAAGATGCTATGCTTCTTGAGTTATGGAAGACAAGACCATAGAGTTACTCAGCTACAAATATGCACTATTTTTCATGCACTAATGATCTCAGAATAGCCCTTGAAAAGGCTATTTTGGAATGAGAATATATTGGAATATATTGGAATGGGAATGCCAGTCTTATATCTGTCCCAGCATTGTATTCTTTTTAATTTTATTTTCTATTTTAGTTTAGTTTTTGCTTTAGAGCATGTGCACTCGCCAGAGAGACAGATACAAAGAGAGAGAAAGTGTGAAAACAGCCTCCAGGGAGAATAGTCATGCCAAAAAACCTTCTCCTCCATTCTCCTCTTGGGATTTTGGGCAAGTACAGGCATGCACACTCAGTGTGATTTTTCAAGTTGCTGAGTCCAGGACTTGAACTTCACAATCAGCCATGTGGGATCCAGTGTCTTAATACCACACTGCCTGCTAGTCCCCACCATTGCATTTTGGAAGCCCTGTCTTCTCTGGTTATCCAGGTTCACAGCTAAAGAAAAAAAATGCCTCAGAATGACTCATAACTTGAGTCTCACCCATGCTGATTTAGATGAGATTTTGACTTCAGAGTTTAGAGTTAATGATGAAATGAGCTAAGACGGGTGGAGCTGTTGGGGTAAAATGAATGATTTGCATGCAAGAGGACCATGAATTATTTTGGGGGCCTGGGAGCTGAATGATTATAACCTCCTAAAACTCACATGTTGAAGCTCTAACTCCCAATGTGACAGTATTTGGAGACAGGACCTGTGAGGAGATGAAAAAGGATTTAACTCTTAAAAGGTTATAAAGATGAGGCCATAGTCTGAAAGAATTTGTGCCTTAAAGTTAGAGGAACAGACATCAGAGTTCACTCTCCACCATGTGAAGACCCAGGGAGAAAGTGGCTATTTGCAAGACAGCAAGTGAGTCTTCGTGAGGAATCAAAAATGCCAATTCTTGATGTTAGACTTCCCAGACCCCAGAACTACATGTCTGGGAAATTAATGTCTATCCCTTAAGCCACCAAGTCTATTGTATTTTGTTTTGGTAGTTCGAGCTAAGGAAACAGGTAAGGGACAAATAAGGGGACCTGAAGTAGGGGTCCCAAGGGAGGTTGAGTTGGAGTCACAAAGCAGATGTCAAATAATACATTTTATGGATGATTCTGTAGGATTTGGTGGCATGTGAGACCAAGGGGAAATAAAAGCCAGAGATGCCTCCAAATTATGTAGGTGGGAAAGATGGTGATAACCCGAGCCCAGGTGGGTGTTATGGTTTGGAATCTTAACCCCAGTACCTTTGAATGTGACCTGACTTGGAGAGAGGTCTTTCAAGATATAGCAAGCTGACATGTGGACATACAGGGAAAGGGTGAGCCCTGATTCAGCCTGCAGATGTCCTTACAGGAAGAGGACGTTGGGTACAGACACACACAGAGGGGCCATGTGAGGACACAGGGAGAGGGCAGTGTCTGCAAGCCAGGGAGAGAGCCCTGAGAAGACACAGACCTGGGACCCTTCGATCTTGGGCTTCTGGCCTCCAGGACTTTGAGACAATCAAATTTTGTTGTTTAAGTCACACAGTTTGTAGCCCTTGGGAATGGGCTGCCCTGACAAAATAATAGAGTAGGGATCAGGCATGGGGTGTAACTATGCAAAGATCATACATTTTTCTAAACATACAGAGGCTGAAACAAAAGAATCACAAAGTAGAACTCTTGGGGAGTACAGATTGTATTTATTGAGAAGATCCAGACTGAGCACGTAACAAAGAATCAGAGCAATGAGGCAAAGGTGCGGGGGCCAGGTGCGAGAAGTGGGAAGGGGTGTTGCTGGAGACTTCCTTCCCCTCAGTATAGAACCCCCAGGGGTCTCCAATGGTTCTGTGCCCTCTAGATAAACTCTGAAAGCAATTTTAATTTCAGAAAGTGCAGAGGGGGATGAAGATGAAGATAAGGAGGAACAGCATTAGGCAGAGATAGGAGAGAGAAATTAGCAAGGAGTGGGAGAGGTGGTGGTAGTGTTAATTCTAGTCCTAGATGCTTCCAGCATTCTCATGGGAGGAACCAAGTAGTATTGGATCTTGGAGCCCTAAGAAGACTGAAGGGGTGAAACCAGAAAAAGAAGATTCTAGAGGAAAAGGTGAGCAGGACACGGGCACTGGAGACCTTCTTGACCTCAATGGATGGGGGCTGAGGGCTGATGCCTGGATACTAGGCTGGCCCATGCAGAGGAAGACAGGCTCAGAGTTGGGGTTTGGAAGTACAGGAAAGTGTTCTGGTCATTCTGGTCATTCCTGGAGGGCAAAATTCACAACAAAAATGAGGTCGTTCACAGAGCCTCAGATCTTGCACTGGCAGCAAATGGGACCACAGCAGCCGGACTGGGAGCAGCAGGGCTTGCAGCAGCTGGACTGGCAGCAGGATGAGCCACAACCTGAGGAGCAGCAGCAAGGTTTGCAGCAGCTGGACTGGCAGCAGCAGGGCTTGCAGCAGCTGGATTGCGAGCAGCAGGGCTTGCAACAGCAGGACTGGGAGCAGCCACAGGAGCCACAGCCCCCCTTGGAGCCCCCACAGGAGCCACAGCCCCCCTTGGAGCCCCCACAGGAGCCACAGCCCCCTTTGCCACAGCTGGAGCAGGAACAGGCTGGCACACAGCAGCACACGGGCTTGCAGCAGCACACGGGCACACAGCAGCTGGAGCCACAGTCCCCACAGCCGGAGCCACAGCCCCCACAGCTGGAGCTACAGCCCCCACAGCTGGAGCCACAGCCTCCACAGCTGGAGCCACAGCCTCCAGAACAGCCACAGCAACTCATAGTTCTGGTGGTTTGAGGATAGAGCAGGTCAGTGGAGCAGGTGGAGAGGGAGGGTTCAGTGAGGAGCCTCCTGCACCGTGGCCCTTTATATCCCTGCCCTACTGTTTATGCTCGACGTGGGACTTCCTTTTCCTGCTTACACTATTTCATTTGAACAGCATTATTTTCCATCTCTGCAGTCCCATGGTGTCATTACCTGAGCTAAGGTCGCCTTTCTTCCATTTCTAATTTTGGCCTCTTCCTCAGAGGTGCTTTCCTTTGTCAGAACAGAGGCGCTCCCTCTCGGGAAGTTCCCAGAGGCCCCTGGGAGCCAGTCAAGCTGGCCTGGCTGCTCTGCCATCCCCCCAGGTCCACATTTCTCCTGGATGATGGAGGTCGCCTGTCCCCTGGGCACTAGTGTTCATATTTTCCCACCTAAAATCAGTGTTTGTCATTTTTGCATGAAGCCCTACGCTGAAAAGCAAAGAGTATCTACGGAAACTTGTATTTTCATAAATCACCCAGTTTTTTTTTAAAGAATTATTTTATTGAACTTTATTTATTTATTTACTTGCTTACTTATTTTACTTTGAACAGAGAGTGACAGAGTGAGAAAAAGAAAGAGAAAGTGAGAAAGCAAGCCAAGCTGCCCGGTCCGGGACTCACACCATGTGGGAGTCCAGTGCCCTTAACCACCATGCCACCTGCTGGCTCCGTAAGTCACCCAGTTTAAAGTATTTTGTGTAATTAGCAATAAATAAGACTAGAAAGAACATAGACATTGAGAATGGTGTCATTTTTTCTAGTAAGAAAAACTTGAAAATGTGGAAGTAGCTTTGGAACTGGATATTAGACATCATTTGAAAGTTTGAAGAAGAATAGAAAAAGGCTTGGAATGTACTGAAGGCAATTCTGGGGGATGGTCAGAGGGGGAGAACCTGGGGAAAGTGGGGAGCTTCTTAGAGATTCGTTAAGTGGCCATGACCAAAATGCTAGTAGAAATATCATAGTAAAGACCATCCTAAGGAGGGATCAGAGGAAAATGAGGAATATCTTTCTGAAAATGGGAGAACAGACCTTCCATATTGTACCACAGAGAACAATTTGGCTGCAAAGTGTTCATGAGCTCAGACTTTGTTGAATGTTGAATTAAAGAATGGTGAAGATCCAGGACCAGCAGTTAGTGTAATGGCTATGTCGCTGGACTCCTATGTAGTCAATTGCTGTTTGAGTACCGGACCCGGTGGCTTAAAACTCATGCCAGGTGCGTGTGCGTGCGTGCCCAAGATCCCGAGAGGAGAATGGAGGAGAAGGGACTGCGGCGTGACCATCCCCCCTGGGGGGTGATTTCTCGCTTTCTGTCTCTATGTCTCTGGTCTGCTCAGCGAGACCCCACGCCCTATAGAAAAAAAAAAAAAAAAAAACTCTCCAAAACTCATGCCAGGCGCGTGTATGTGTGTGCCCAAGATCCCTAGAGGAGAATGCGGCCTGTAGCAAAAAACCTCTCAAAAAAAAAAAAAATGATGAAGATCAGAGCCATTGCAATACATTGAGCTCCATAGAGAGAGTGCCTGGCCAAGTGAGAGCCAGACGGGCACTGGGCAACTCTGTGCCTCGCGGAGGAAAGATAACTAAACATGGGCAAAGGAGATCCTGAGAAGCCAACAGGCAAAATGTTATCACATGCATTCTTTGTGCAAACTTGCTGGGAGGAGCACAAGAAGAAGCTCCCAGATGCTTCAGTCAACTTCTCAGAATTTTCTAAGAAGTGCTCAGAGAGGTGGAAGACCATGTCTGCTAAAGAGAAAGGAAAGTTTGAAGATATGGCAAAGGCGGACAAGGTCCATTATGAAAGAGAAATGAAAACTTATATCCCTCCTACAGGGGAAACAAAAAAGAAATTCAAGGATCCTAATGGACCCAAGAGGCCTCCTTCATCCTCTTTCTTTTTTTTTGTTTTTCTTTTCTCTTCTTTTCTTTTTTCTTTTTTTTTCTTTTTTTTTTTTTTTCATTTAAGACAGGGAAATCATCAGAGAAATGGACAGTTTGGGTCTGTAACAAAGCATTCATATTTTAAAGCATAGGCCAGTAATTGTACATAAGAGCATACACTGCTACATACAAATTAACTGATCAGACCACAACTTTTCAATATTTAAAACAGAATAAGTTTCCCTGTGAAAGCAGCACCTTTGTGACATTTTAACTTTAGTATTCCTCTCCTTCTTCCTCACCCTCTCCTTCAACAGAATCCACACCAACCTCCTCATAATCCTTCTCAAGGGCAGCCATGTCCTCTCGGGCCTCAGAAAACTCTCCTTCCTCCATCCCCTCACTCACGTACCAGTGAACAAAGGCACGCTTGGCATACATCAGGTCAAACTTGTGGTCTAGCCAAGGCCAACCCTCAGCAATGGCTATGGTGTTGCTCAGCATGCACGCAGCATGCTGCACCTTGGCCAGGTCTCCACCAGGCACCATAGTGGGAGGCTGGTAGTTAATGCCAACCTCGAAGCCAGTGGGGCACCAATCCACAAACTGCATGGTGCGCTTGGTCTTGATGGTGGCAATGGCAGCATTGACATCTTTGGGAACCACATCGCCACGGTACAACAGGCAGCAAGCCATGTATTTACCATGGCGAGGGTCGCATTTCACCATCTGGTTGGCAGGCTCAAAGCAAGCCTTGTTGATCTCTGCTACAGAAAGCTGTTCATGGAAGGCTTTCTCAGCAGAGATGACAGGGGCATATGTGGCCAGAGAGAAGTGGATGCGGGGACAGGGCACCAGGTTGGTCTGGAATTCTGTCAGATAGACATTCAAGGCTCCATCAAATCTAAGGTAAGCAGTGATGGAGGACACAATTTGACCTATAAACCTATTCAGGTTAGTGTAGGTTGGGCGTTCAATGTCTAGGTTTCTACGACAGATGTCATAGATGGCCTCGATGTCTACCATGAAGGCACAGTCAGAGTGCTCCAGGATGATGTGGATGGTGAGGATGGAGTTGTAGGGTTCAACAACAGTCGTGGAGACCTGAGGGGGGGCTGGGTAGATGGAGAACTCCAGCTTGGACTTCTTGCCATAATCCACTGAGACCTGTTTCATCAGCAGGGAGGTGAAGCCAGAACCAGTTCCTCCACCAAAGCTGTGGAAAACCAAGAAGCCCCTCAGACCTGTGCACTGGTCAGCCAGCTTGCGAATTCTGTCCAAGACAAGGCCGATGATCTCCTTGCGGTAGGTGATCTCCATGATGACCGCGGGCATAGTTATTGGCAGCATCTTCCTTGTCTATGATGAGCTGCTCAGAGTGGAAGAGCCGGCGGTAGGTGCCAGTGCAAACTTCGTCGATGACTGTGGGTTCCAGGTCTATAAACGTGGCCCTGGGCTCATGCTTGCCGGCGCCCGTCTCGCTGAAGAAGATGTTGAAGGAGTCGTCTCCTCCCCCAATGGTCTTGTCACTTGGCATCTGGCCATTGGATGCCATGTTCCAGGTAGTAGAGCTCCCAGCAGGCATTGCCGATCTGGACACCAGCCTGGCCGACGTGGATGGAGATGCACTCACGCATGGTTGCTATGTCGCTGCTGCGGAGGAGACAGTGGAGACGGAGAGGAGAGGTTGTTGCTTCTCACAGCGCGGCTCTTAGGCGGTTGATGCAAGAGAATCTCTCGGCCTTTTTCTTGTTCTGTCCTGAATATCGCCCAAAAATCAAAGGAGAACATCCTGGCCTATCCATTGGTGATGTTGCAAAGAAACTGGGAGAGATGTGGAATAACACTGCTGCAGATGATAAACAGCCTTATGAAAAGAGGGCTGCTAAGCTGAAGGAAAAATACGAAAAGGATATTGCTGCATACCGAGCTAAAGGAAAGTCTGATGCAGAAAAAAAAAAAGGCTGAAAAGAGCAAGAAAAAAAAGGAGGAAGACGAGGAAGATGAAGAAGATGAGGAAGAAGAGGAAGATGAAGAGGATGAAGATGAAGAAGATGATGATGAGTAAGTTGGTTCTAGTGCAGTTTTTTCCTTGTCTATAAAGCATCTAACCCCCCTGTACACAACTCACTCCTTTCAAAGAAAAAAACCTGAAATGTAAGGCTGTGTAAGATTTCTCTTTAAACTGTACAGTGTCTTTTTTTGTATCGTGAACACACTAGCAAATGTGTCTTTAGCTAGCCCTGTCCTGGTGGTATTTTCAGTAGCCACTAACCTTGCCTGGGACAGTACGGGGGTTGTAAATTGGCATGGAAATTTGAAGCAGGTTCTGGTTGGTGCACAGCACAGATCAGTTAAATACGGGGATGGTAGTTTGTTCGTCTTCAGTTGTCTCGGATGCAGCTTATACGAAATAATTATTGTTCTGTTAACTGAATACTACTCTGTAATTGCAAAAAAATAAAGTTGCAGCTGTTTTGTTGACATTCTGAATACTTCTAACTAAATACAATTATTTTTTAATTAAAAAAAAAAAAGAGGGATGAAGATCTGGCCAACGAAACTTCAAGGGAAAATATAGAAGGGGCTGCAGAGTTTTTGTTTTGTTTTGTTGTTTAAGGTTTTCGCCATAGGTGGCATGCGCTCACTAGAGAGAGAGAGAGACAGTAAGAGGTGCTCACCAGGTAGAGAGAGGAGGAGAGACAACCAATGATAGGGAAAAGGAAATCATCCCACAGGGGGATGGCCATGCCTTCCCCTTCTGCGATCCCTTCTCCTTCACACACATGCACTCAGCATGATTTTTAAGTTCCCCAACACAGGACCTGAAACACAGCTGGTCATGTGAGACATGTTGGAGTCCAGCACCTGAACCACTATACATCTGCTGCCCCCATGCACAGTTATTGTTAATTGCACATGCTAACGTGTGAGTGGGAAGAATTATTAAAGGACAGAATTTATTGGGTCCTTGGAAAAGTCGTGATAATTTTTTCATGCAAAAATGCATCATGACTTTTCCAAGGACTCAATATAAAAAATGAAGGAGGGTGAAATTTTTGCAAAATGTGTAGACTGGCCATGTGGCAAAAAAAAAAACCCACAAACTTTGGGAGCACAAAGTAAGACCAAGAGACAGACTTCCAGAGAGATTATGAGGGCTACAAGGGATTCCAGTGATAATGGTCTGGAAAATGAGAGAAAATTCCCTGAGGGCATCTTGGAGACCTTTTCCATCATGAGCCCAGAGGCCTGGGAAAGCAGAACGGTTTCCAGGGACTGGCCAGGAGTAGGCTTGTTGCCTTGAGCAGCCCAGGACTGTATTTCCCTGGGCAGGCCTTGTACGGGGCGGAGTCACTACAGAGGGTTCCCACTAGTGCAAAACCAAGTGGAAATGTCAGGCCGGATCTGCCTCGGTGAAGTCCCGTCAGAGCAGAGCTTAACTGGGACTGCTCCCTGACTCCAGAATTTTGGTGCTGTCAGCATGCAGAGCTGGCCCGAAAGAAATACAGACAGGAGAGGGACCAGCAGTTAGCGTAATGGCTATGTCACTGGACTCCCACATAGTCGACTGTGGTTCGAGTCCCGGAGCCAGTGGCTTAAACTCACGCCAGACACGTGTGCGTCTGTGCCCAAAATCCTGAGAGGAGAATGGAGGAGAAGGTATTGCAGCGTGACCATCCGCCCTGGGGGAGGTGATTTCTCGCTTTCTGTCTCTCTGTCTCTCTGTCTCTCTCTCTGTCTCTTTGCTGAGCACATGCGTCCTGTAACAAAAACCTCTCCAAAAAAAAAAAAAGAAGAAGAAGAACAAGAAGAAAAAAAGAAAGAAATACAGATAAGAGATGCCAACCGGAAAGAGCCGAAGCATGGACCGAGCCCAGGAGTGCCAGGGGACAGGCTGATCTGGGGCCCCAGCCCACTCCATATGTCCAGGATGTGGAGCATGGGGTTTCAGGATCGAATGTCTGCCCAGTGGCTTTGGACTTGATTGGGGCCTGTCACTCCTTCTTTCTTCCAGAAGAAAAATTTCTACATTATGCCCGTATTGCCATTGTATTTGGGGAGTATGTAAATTGTTTCAGATGAATCTTCAGACTCCAAAGTTGATATTGGAGTAAGTTAAGACGCACTGGACTCCTGGGATGATTTTATATGGGATAAGTACATGATAAGTACATGATTTCAGGGGGCCAAGAGTTGAATGCTGCCGTTCAAATGTGTCCCTGAAATCCACGTGTTGAGACTTGATTGTAACTGAATGAAGAGGGTCAAAATGTGATCAGTGATTGTATTGGGGGTGGGGTCCTTGATAGGGGACAGTGATTGGGTGGTTATGGCAGGCCCACGTGACTGAGTCCTGGTGGTTTGTGAGGAGAAGCAGTGCGGCCCAGGCCTTCACATGAAGCAGCCCAGGCTCTCCTGCCCGCCACCGGTTCTGCAGTTCAGGGGGGATGGACCTGCCTGCAGGTAAAGAAGGACAAAGGGCTACAGTCCCTACTGGGGGGTGGGGATCCCCGAGGGAACTCACCTTCACTGCAGGGCACCTCTCAGTGCTCCTGAGCCCTTCAATGAGGTACAGACACCCCCGGTTCTGACACTGTGGATGCTTGGTGAAAGGAAATGCAAAGGGAGTGTGCACATGTGTGTGCGTGTGTTGTCGGGGAGGGGAGGATTCAGTGTACTGTGAAGTTTTCACGTCGCATAACGTCCTTCCGGCAGGAGAGAGACATGGTCCCCTCTGAGAGCCAGTTCTCAGAGCAGCAGGGGCTCAGCCAGGAGCCTGCCTGGATAGGCAAACCAGCCAGTTCAGAATCTCCTCCACCTGGCCCTTCCACTCCAGGAGGCCACGTTCCTCTGTATTCACCACCCAGGGCCAGGTGCCAGGCAGCCGAAGACTGTTCCCATAGCGCAGAGCCCCCAGCTTACTCCTAACTGCACACCAGCTCTGCTCTGACTGTTCTGGGAAACCCCAAGCAAGGTGCTGGTCTGAGGCTTTCCCTCCCCCCATCCTCTGCCTCCTGACCAGCTGGTATCTTGCCCAGGTGACTGTGTGGGCTGTCCCCTATCTCTAATGCCTGTAGGTGAGGGTAAGATAAGATTTGTTGTCCTGGGCCTTTCCTGCCTCGCCTCTTGTGGTCACACCTGAGTGACCATCTCATGAAAGAACATGATGCAGTAAACGTGAAACAAGTGCAGGTAAACCAAATGTTTATGTGGTTATTTTAAAATCCAGAAGGAAAAACAACAAAACAAAACAAAACACAATAACAACTAGAATTTCCCTAGAGCAATAGCATTAATAACCAGGCACCAGGAAGTGATCATGTGACCCTGGATAGGGATATAAAGGCCCAAGGCACAAGAGGCTCCTCACTGAACCCTCCCTCTCCACCTGCTCCTTTGACCTACTCACCCTCAACTCACCAGAACTATGGGCTGCTGTGGCTGTTCAGGAGGCTGTGGCTCCAGCTGTGGGGGCTGTGGCTCCAGCTGTGGGGACTGTAGCTCCAGCTGCTGTGTGCCCGTGTGCTGCTGCAAGCCCGTGTGCTGCTGTGTGCCAGCCTGTTCCTCCTCCAGCTGTGGGGGCTGTGGCTCTGGCTGTGGGGGCTGTGGTTCCCGCTGCGGGGGCTTGGGGT
>NW_006159505.1:5942145-5949785 GCF_000334495.1 Tupaia belangeri chinensis | reverse complement strand
AGCGGAGGTGGGGGCTCTTGTGAAAGCTGTAGGGGAGGTTGTGGCTCTTGTGGCTGCTGCAAGCCCTGCTGCTGCCAGTCCAGCTGCTGCAAGCCCTGCTGCTCCCAGTCCAGCTGCTGTAAGCCCTGCTGCTCCCAGTCCTGCTGCTGCAAGCCCTGCTGCTCCCAGTCCTGCTGCTGCAAGCCCTGCTGCTGCCAGTCCAGCTGCTGCAAACCTTGCTGCTGCTCCTCAGGCTGTGGGTCGTCCTGCTGCCAGTCCAGCTGCTGCAAGCCCAGTTGTTGCTAGTCACTTTGCTGTGTCCCCATTTGTTGCCACTGCGAGATCTGAGGCTCTGTCCTCAGACCCAGGTTACTCTACCGATATCTGACCTCTCCAGATGTGTTCTAAACTGTGTCTCATGAAGATCAATCTGCCCTCCACAGCATTTTTCCCTAGTCTCTAGAGCTGGGCCTTCAATACTCAGGGAGGAAGGAAAATAAAGGGCGGGCATTACCGTTGTACCCATCGTGTAGCAGTGAAAGGCCCATGTCCCCACCTTCCCCAGTCCTGTGCTCACTCTCTACCTTCAGACCCATACCCTCTTCCGTTCCAGCCCTGAGTGCCGGCCCACCCCCTGCCCAGTGGTCTCCCTGGTCCCCTCCAGCCCTCAGTCATACTCATTTGCTTCCTTTTTTCCTTTGCATATTTTATCCCAACTGGACATTATGAAATCCTTAAATAAACACTTTCCTCTCCACGTGGCTCAAGTGTTACAGTGAATTATTTTCAGTTCCTACCTAATAAATGCCATCCACCACCTCTGCCTGCACCCTGATGCTTGGTCCACGTGCCTATTCACTCATACACTGACGGAGACCTACTGTGTGCAGACCCCATGCTAGTCTCAGTCAGCAGCAATGCGTGAGACCTGCTCCTGCCATCTAGGGTCCACAGGAGAGAACTTGGCAGCTGTGGCAAAGGGAGCTCTGAGGAGCACCCAGGAGAGAGGAGTGAGGAGATGAATGGAGGAGGGAGGTTTCTTCAGAGAAAGACTATGTGAAGGCGAGCAGGACGTGGGGGAGAGACTGTCCAAGGACAGACATGCTCTTGCACGTACCAGCCTGTGGGGAAGGGACAGGCTCTGGAGTCAGAACCTGACATGGTACTAATACTTTGGCAAAAAACATGTCTTCTCGGTGCCTCAGTTTCCTCATGTGTAAAATTGGAATGTGTAACACCTCCTAACACCTCCAGTGCTGAGGGAATATTGAGTGTTGGACCCATGCACAGTGAGTAGCACACTCCCTGACACACGGCTCATGGTGGGTCGGCATCAGTGATACTGAAGTGCCAAACATGGAACTCACGGAAGGTGCCAACAGGCCCGGGAGGAGCTGGGCTGAGGACATGGAGGTCACTCAGAAGGAGGCTAATTCTCCACTGAAAGCTGGAGCGCCATCAGATGATCCTAAGCAGGAGAGTGTTTGGAAGTTCTGGAAATTCATCTGGTAGGATGGACGGTGAAAGTTCTTTAACGGTGGACTAAATGGCTGTTATCACTACTTCAAAGATGCCTTGTAGTTAATTAAGCTTAATTTGAAAAATAAACTTATATTTTTCATTTTCTTTTTTTTTCAGTTTTTTGAGAGGTTTTTGCTATAGGGCGCATGCACTAGTTATAGTTTATATATATATAGTTTGTCTAATCATTATCTTAACATGTTTTGATAGAAAGAAGTATCAGTTTTTACATCACTTCTCATAGAGTATATAAAATTGTAATAATATACTTCTATTTATCTCTCTAAGGGTTTTTTTGTTTGTTTTCGGAGAGGTTTTTGGTATAGGGTGTGTACGCTTGCCAGAAAGACAGAGAGAGACAGAGAGACAGAAAGCAGGAAATCATTCCCCAGGGAGGATGGCCACAACGCAATCCCTTCTCCTCCATTGTCCTCTTGCGATCTTGGGCACGCACATACACGCACCGGCCGTGAGTTTAAGCCACCGGGTCTGGGGCTTGACTGCAGTTGACTACGTGGGAGTCCAGTGACATAGCTATTACACCAACTGCTGGTCCCAATTTATCTTCTCTAAGTCTTTATGCTCTTTCTGTCATACGTTTCACTACCACATGTTATGAACCCCACACTATGGCTTTTGAACATATTTTTTCATGATAGAGCTTGTTCATATGTGAGAGACAGAGAGAGAGAGAGAGAGAGAGAGAAACACTCGTCACAGGGGTCTGGTCGTGTCAGGATTCCCTGACTTCAGCCCCTAGGCCATCAGATGCTGGGTACTAGTCCAGATGTGTTTCAGGCTGACTGGGCTGGGTGTTTGAATTTGCAGTTGCCATGTGGGATTTGGCTTCTGTTGAGGAGTACACTGATCTGTCATAGAACTGGCTCTTTTTTTTTTTTTTTTTAATTATTTTTGTTCTAACAGACAGTTTTTTTAACTTTTATTTTCCTATGTTTGTGATGGAGTGTGTGCACATGTAAAAGAAATAAATAGAGAGAAGAGTAACCTCCATGGGGTTTGATTAGGCCACAATGTCCTTCCTTCAGTGTTCCAGCCTGTAGGGTCTTTGGGCATGCATGTGTATGGCTGCAGTGTTTTCACTGGGGATTTGTGCCAGGGTTTTGAAACATCATCACTGCGTGGGATCCAGCTTCTCTCTCTCTCTCTCTCTCTATTTTTGCTATAGGGTGTGTGCACTTACTGGAGTGACAGAGAGACAGAAAGCGAGAAATCACCACCACCACCCCCCAAGAGAGAATGGCCATGCTGCAACCCCTTCTCCTCCATTCTCCTCTCAGGATTTTGAGCATGCATGCACATGTGCCCAGTGTGAGGGGTTTTTTTTAAAGAATTATTTATTCAACTTTATTTGAATTCATTTCAATTTTGTGGGAGAGAGAGAGAGTGAGAAAGCAAGCCACCAAGTCCGGGACTCAAACCATGGTTGGCCATGTGGGAATGTCCAGTGTCTTAGCCACCAAGCCACCATTGTGGGTTGTAAGCTATTGGATCTGGGACTTGAACCACAGTCAACTATGTGGAAGTCCAGCAATGTAACCATTATGCCTTCTGCTGGTCCCTTAATGTAAGAAAAATTTTTATATATTAGATTGTTTAAAAAGTAATGACATATTTTTTTCTATTTTTTTATGCAAAAATGCGTTATGACTTTTCCAATAACCCAATAGTCATCAACCTAATTACAATTTTGGGTAGTCTTCATGACTGAGTAGATCCATAGTGTTATATGTTGTCACTTTTGGAAATGTGCATCTGCTTCTGATGACTTCAACTTCCATGTGTTTGAACCTGCATTTTGAAAGATATGTTTTGCTGGGTATAGAATTATAGGTTGATAGTTCTTTTTTTCTTTCAGTAGCTAAAAAATTGTGACTCCAGTGGCTTCTTGCTTGCATTGTTTCTGTCAAGTCGAACACCATTAACACCATTAGCCTTATCTTTTGCCCTCTTCCATACGTGTTTTATTTTGGGGAGTTAGTTTTGTTTGCCCTAGGGTACATGCGCTCACCAGAGTAAGACAAAGAGAGAAGAGAAAGAAAGGAAGAAATCACCACCAAGTGGGGTTGGCCACACCATGATCTCTACCCTCCTCTCAGGATTTTGGGAGAGCACACGTGCACATGTGCCTGGTGTTTTTTTTTTCAAGCTGCCAAGTCCAGAACTTGAACCTTGTAGTCAACCATATGGGATCCAGTCACCTTAACCACCAAGCCACCTGTTGGCTTATATTCTGCTAATTCTTACCAATTGTAGGAACCCGTTATAATTTCTTTGTCTGTTTTGACCACCTGTCATCTTAAAGTCTCGGATATCCTTTAGGTGAACAAGTCTATTTTTATTGTAAGACAAAGGGAAAAAAATGTCTTCACTGACATATAAGTTGTAACTGCATTATGATAATCGTCATGATTAGAAGGCAGTTCCTAAGTGATTGCTTTCAGAGAGAGTTCTCACATGGCAATGAAATTAGAGCCCATGTTCTCATTCTGTACACAGGCTAAACCTTTACCAGACTCTCTCTTGCTCTTTGGCACTGCAGCTGTCACTGTCCTGATGGTCCATAATCTTTATTGCCATGACTGACACTGTGTCTGCTTCATAGCTTCATAGTTTGCCCAAAGCCAGCAGAACACAACTGGAAATTTTGTAGCAAACCTGCTGATTTTCAGGAAATGGGCTCTCCTAGTACATCTGCCTGCCTGTCACATATCTGGGAAGAAGTGGGAAAAAAAAGAGCAATGGCTGCTCCAAATGGAATGAATACAAAGACTCCCCTCTCTCTGATCAGGAAAGTAGTCATTTCCAGATGACAGGCTCTCTGAAGCTCTGTCAGAATGAGTTCAAAGTGTGGTGAGCAGTGAAAGAAAAGCTTTGCCAAGACTTGGCCCTAGGAGAGCCTGTTGGCTTGTGTCTTCAGGGTCAAACTCAGTCACTGAAACTCTGACAATGGTTATTCCCAAGATGAATTATTGAACACTTAGAAGATCTGGGCTCTATCTTGGTGTCTGCCACTAAATCACCACATGTCCTAGGTGAATTCTTAACTGTGAAATGGAGTGATTATTGTATGGCAATATTCAAACTTAACACTTACAAAAATTTTGACAGTGCTACCATTGAGAGATGAGGCCTATGCCCCCTTTCTCTTGAATTTGACAAGGCTTGTGACTGCTTTGAGCAATAGAGCAAGACAGAAGTGATGCTGCGTGACTTCTGAAGCTGGATCAGAAAAGATCATGATTTTTTTTTTTCTTTTTAGAGAGAGATTTTTTGCTGTAGGGTGTGTGCCCTCGCCAGAGAGACAGAGAAAAACAGAGAAACGAAACGCAAGAAATCACCCGCCATGGGGGATGGCCACACTGCAATCCCTTTTCCCCCATTCTCCTCTTGGGGTTTTGGGCACACACACACATGCACCCAGCATGAGTTTTAAGCTGCAGGGTCCAAGACTTGAACCATTTAACTATGCGGGAGCCCAGCAATGTAACCATTACACTATCTACTAGTCCCAAGAGGTCATGAATGTTTCTACTGATTGTTGCAAGCTCAAAGTGGAAGCCAGACATACAAGAACTTAGACTCCTGGGTCAGCCCTATACTGCAGTGGTTTAAGGAGCCTGATCCCACATGACTGGCTGTGGCCTGTATCCTGGCACTATGAGTTGAAAAACACACTGGGTTGTGTTCCCAAAATCCTGATGGGAAGGAAGAATTGAAGAAAGAGGATCGTGCATCACCACACCCCATTGGTGAATGCTTTCTCTCTCTGCCTTTTTCTCTTCCCCATGCACATGCAGGCACCTATGCCTTCTGGCAAAAGATCATGACAGTGCATAGATTCCATGTGGGCTCTCTGGTTGACAGCTTAAAAAGAATGTTCAGCTAAAAGCTACCATCAATTGCCAGCCACGTGAGTGGGCACCCAGCTCAGCTGAGCCTCTAAATGGCTGTACATTCGATGGCAGCCTCGAGACAGACCTAAAGCAACTGTGACCCAGCTGAACCCTCCTCAGATTGCTCACCCAGAGAGCAGTAGGCAAAGTAAAATGATTTGTTTAAGATGATAAATTATGGGAGAGTCAGCAATGTGACAACAGTAAAACTAAAATTTTGGTCTCTGGATTAGAAGTCCACCATATTAAACTCCTGAGATAAGTGGCACTGCTTCAGGACAGAAAGTGGGTAGAGGCTGGAAGGGCTTCTAGGAAACTGTTAGCAGGCTCTTACAGACTTGGGGAAGATGTCAGGGAGGGCTTCAAGAAAAATAAGGGGAGAAATATTGGAAGGCAGAGGAAAGGAGCCCCTTGTTCTGCAATAGTGACAAGGTTAGCAAAACAATATTGCCTATGGAAATAAGGAGTTTTAAAGTGTGTAAAATTGAGATGTCTAAACCATACAATTTCCAAGACGCAAGTTAAAAATGTAAACTGATTTATTTTAGCCACGCATGATACAGTACAGAAAGAGATAAACTCATAAATAAAACACAGAGGAATAATTCATTTTCTTTTTTAGAAATTTTTGCTATAGGACACATGTGCTTGTCGGAGAGATAGAAAGTAAGAAATCACGCTCCGGGGGGATGATCACACCACAATCCCTTCTCTTCCATTCTCCTCTCAGGATTTTAGGCACACACACACACACACACACACACACACACACAGTGTGAATATCAAGTTGCCAGGTCCAGGACTCGAATCACAGTTGACCACTTGAGAGTCTAGTGCTTTAACCACTATGCCACTCACTGGCCCTGGAATAATTCATTTTAAAATAGAATTTGAGGAAACATCGGAACCAAGACTTGCTGGTTTGGGCAATAAAACTGTATTTCCTTCCAAGGGACTTTGACAAAAGATTTCAAGGTAAGAAACTTAAAGCAAAAATCTGATCCAAACTGTAAAACTCTTTAAGACTTCACGAGCTTTAAGGTGTGGATTTATAGACCCTGTCAAAGACCTAGCAATCTTAAGGGTGTATACTGCCTGTAGGAAACACAAGGTAAATAAGAGGTCATTTCTAATATATTCAAATATGGCCTTTGTTTAATGAAGTGTAATACAAATCGATTCTTAAAAATCCACAAATTTTTAAAAGCATTCTATCGACTAGGCTCTCAGGTGGTATGGATGTTAAGGCAGCTGGATCCCACATGGCCAACTGCACATTTGAGTCCTGGACCCAATGGCATGAAAAAGATTACATGCACGTGTGTGTGTGTGTGTGTGTGTGTGTGTCCAGAATCTCAAGAGGAGAATGTAGGAGAAGGGATTGCAGTGTGGCCATTCCTTCTGAGGGGGTGATTTCTCACTTTCCCTGTCTCTTTTTCTCTGTCTTTGGCAAGTGCATGTGCTAACAAACTAAAGGAAAAAAAAAATTATCACCTTAAAATGGGATTAAATATGTTTTTTAAAAAAAGGTTTTCAGTGCAATGTTAACACGAGCTATACAACTCTTCCTAAATACCAAGCAAAACACACACGTGCGCATGCACGCACAGACACACAAAGAAAACAAATACAGAAATACAGTAAATGTAATCTACCGTGTATATTAAAGAGAGTATGAAATTGTGGAAGAGTTAGACTATAAATAAGAGAAACAGGAATGTTTGTGTTCTTGTATTCTTATCCTCCCACACCAATCATAGTCATAAGGATTGCAATATCAAATGAAACAATTCATACCAGTTCAGTGATAGACAAAACAACTTTTAATAATACAGATAGAGTAACTTCAGACTAAAATTAACTTTTGAGGAGAGGATGTTCTTACTTATAACAGAATACCTGCCAGCAATACAAGGATATAGGAAGAATTAAATTCGACAATTTCGAGTATGCAAATATAGTAATTGACATAGCAGGGACACTTAATGGATGGTGAAGTTTTTAGAGAACAATCGTGAAAAAACTAGATACATATTTTCAAAGCATGACTCACTAACTTGCTTCATCATGTTAAAAGGTGTGTTCACAATAGACAGATCTAAGTGACCCTTACCTAAGAGACCCTTACCTAGAATAACTTCAGACTAAAATTAACTTTTGAGGAGGGGATGTTCTTACTTATAACAGAATGCCTGCCAGCAATACAAGGATATAGGAAGAATTAAA
>NW_006159505.1:5939007-5941736 GCF_000334495.1 Tupaia belangeri chinensis | reverse complement strand
CTGGTCGGATGTGCACATGCATACCCCAAATCCTGAGAGGTGACTGGAGAAGATTACTGTGTGGCCATCCCTCTGAGGGGGTGATTTCTCACTTTCCCTGTCTCTTTTTCTCTGTCTTTGGCAAGTGCATGTGCTAACAAACTAAAGGAAAAAAAAAATTATCACCTTAAAATGGGATTAAATATGTTTTTTAAAAAAAGGTTTTCAGTGCAATGTTAACACGAGCTATACAACTCTTCCTAAATACCAAGCAAAACACACACGTGCGCATGCACGCACAGACACACAAAGAAAACAAATACAGAAATACAGTAAATGTAATCTACCGTGTATATTAAAGAGAGTATGAAATTGTGGAAGAGTTAGACTATAAATAAGAGAAACAGGAATGTTTGTGTTCTTGTATTCTTATCCTCCCACACCAATCATAGTCATAAGGATTGCAATATCAAATGAAACAATTCATACCAGTTCAGTGATAGACAAAACAACTTTTAATAATACAGATAGAGTAACTTCAGACTAAAATTAACTTTTGAGGAGAGGATGTTCTTACTTATAACAGAATACCTGCCAGCAATACAAGGATATAGGAAGAATTAAATTCGACAATTTCGAGTATGCAAATATAGTAATTGACATAGCAGGGACACTTAATGGATGGTGAAGTTTTTAGAGAACAATCGTGAAAAAACTAGATACATATTTTCAAAGCATGACTCACTAACTTGCTTCATCATGTTAAAAGGTATGTTCACAGTAGATAGATCTAAGTGACCCTTACCTAAGAGACCCTTACCTAGAATAACTTCAGACTAAAATTAACTTTTGAGGAGGGGATGTTCTTACTTATAACAGAATGCCTGCCAGCAATACAAGGATATAGGAAGAATTAAATTCGACAATTTGTAGTATGCAAATATAGTAATTGACATAGCAGGGACAGTTAATGGATGGTGAAGTTTTTAGAGAACGATTGTGAGAAAACTAGATATTTACATATTTTCAAAGCATGACTCACTAACTTGCTTCATCATGTTAAAAGGTATGTTCACAGTAGATAGATCTAAGTGACCCTTACCTAAGAGACCAGTCCTCACATTCGACAGTAGCAGTGAGGGAGAAACGGGACTTTCTCTCCCTGCAGATGGGAGGCCGTAGCAAGCGAAAAGCATGAACTATGTAGTGTTCTTGGCAAAACGTTTACAATGAATTTAATCACGAGGCAATTATCAGAGAACTCAAAATGTGGACTACAGATTAAGACAACTAAGCTGTCCTGTACAAACCAGGCAGTGTCACCACCACCAACGACAGCAACAAAAAGGCGAGATGTTTTCTGGTTCAAAAGGACGAAAATCTTTTCAGTCCTTGAGAACCAAAAATGCCTCTCCTCCATTTTGTAGTCACAGTTATGGTGACATTGCCTGTTTGAAGAAGACAAGTCAGCTGTCTTATTCAGTAGCCTGGGTTCTGAAGTCGTCTGATAATTACTTCCTGATTCAATGCCATCCGAACGTTGTGGGCAACAACACTGCATTGTTTATACTGCCCGCTCCTAGCACATCCCATCTGGAGGCAAAGATTGCCCGGTTTCACCTGTTGTCTTCATCCAGCTGCTCCTGACCCTGCTTCTCCGCAAGATTGGCATTTAGAGAAACAGGGCTTGGGTCTGGCAATACTGTTTGTGCAACTGGGCCACAGTCTCCTTGGGTATTTCTCACAACTGGAGGCTAAAAGGCTGTGATTTCTCCAAATGAAGCTATCTATTGAATAAAAAATCATGAAGAATGGTTTGTGTCCGCAAAATCCAGTTCTCAGTGAACAGTCCCTGCAGTGTGCTATTTGCATTTTAACTTATTTTGCTGTTTTAGATTTTTTCTTGAAGTGGAAAAGTTCCTTTCTCCAACACAGTTGATCCAAATTGCGTGTATCTTCCCTCGTTTCCACTTGCTCTTGGTATCTGAGAGAAGGAGGGAGAAATGAATAGTCTCTGTCAGGTTCTGTGGATGACTGAGCCTGGGGAGGTTGCTAACACGTGACAGCGGCCAGAGGCAAATTTATAACAGCTCCTGTGGATGGAATGAGCTACAGGGCTGAGCCTCAGGCTGGCTGATGGGGAAAGTGATGTCCCCAAGTTACAAGAGAAGCCACCCTCAATTGACAATTCAGCCTGCAGTACATGACCTCTGCCCTCCCCCAAATAGGAGCTGGTGATAGTAGCCATTTTTCTCCGGATCTCTTTGTTTGGAATGAAATGATGGCTTTTCACTTCTCTCACTGAGGGATGTGCTGAGCATCAGTCTTGCACATTCACACACGGCTGCAGGAAAGTAAGGACCGCTGCACGGAAGCACAACCTCTATTATAACCCTATGTCCAGGTCTTAAAGGATGAGTGAGTGGGCTACATAAAAAGCACTAGAGGGAACCAGCAGTTAGCGTAATGGCTATGTCGCTGGATTCCCACGTAGTCGACAGCGGTTCACGTCCCAGGCCCGGTGGCTTAGAACTTACGCCAGGCGCATGTGCGTGCGTGCCCAAGATCCCGAGAGGAGAATGGAGGAGAAGGGATTGCAGCGTGACCATCCCCCCTCGAGGATGATTTCTTGCTTTCTGTCTCTTTGTCTCTCTCTATCTGTCTGGCGAGCGCACACGCCCTATACCGAACACCTCAAAAAAAAAAAAAAAAAAAAAAAAACCAAAAAAAAAGAAAAAAAAAAGAAACGG
>NW_006159505.1:5930763-5938824 GCF_000334495.1 Tupaia belangeri chinensis | reverse complement strand
CTTTTGGGGGGGCCGCCCCCCCCCATACCAAACCCCCCAAAAAAAAAAAAAAAAAAAAAAAAAAGCACTAGAACATGAGAAAAAGCAGGAAACGTGGATGCCCTTCCACTTCTACCTTTGAATGATGAGGACAGGGTGGAATCAGAGAACATTTAACTTCAAGCACATGGCCTGTTATAGATATTCCCAGAATTAGAACCCAGGCTACAGGCCCTTTCCATAAAGGGAAGAGAGAGGCTGAAGGATGTCAAATACCCTTATCTCTGCTGAAACCATCCCATTAGCCACCTTCGCTAAGAGCACAGCATCCCAGCACAGGCTTCCCAGGGCTGCCCCAATGCTCCTGAATGTCGATAGGCTGTTACAAGGCTGGGGCTGAAGACAGCCACATGGCTGATGCAGAAGCTCCCTAAGTTGTGGTGACACCATGTCCTGTATCTAACTAGCAGAATGGGAAGCTTCCATCTTCAGCCTTTGATGTGTGGAGGCTTTCATTAATGCTATCCTTCAAAACGGACTAATAAAACAATCCGCTTCTGACTAGGGCAGAAGGTGGCGGACACTGGGATAGATACAGACCCTCTGTCTGATCAATGTGCCTACTTCTTACATGAAAATAAGGCCACCTTTTATATCAATGGGCTTTCCCATACCTGGAAAGTTCTTCCTTAAGTGATGTGCATTCATGGCTGAAATGTGAGACCTCCTCCAGTGACTCTTGAAAGTCTTCGAAAGTTGTTGTCATTCTACCGTTTGATGTTTTACCTCCTCTTGCAGCTCTTAGAACTGGGATCTTGAGAAGGCCAGAGTGTTTGCCAGGCATTCTTCTGGCTGATGGTACTATGGTAAGAACAACACAGGAGTACTTTTATCATGGGGTCAAAGACCAGCAGGAAGACGAGCCCAAGCACATCTGTCCTGACAAAGAGAACACAGGCAACAGGAAAGAAAGTCTCTGTGCTGGTAGAAAAAGCAAGTGTTGGCTCACTCTGCCACAAACCCGGAGGAATACTGCATCTCTGTCTTTCCAATACCCTTGATTTTACTGATTTATGATGGTCAGCACTGCTCTTAGAATGTTCTAGATACTCAAGATCACCATTTTCTACATGTTCACACACTCTTTGTTCAATAGTCCAGCCTTGAATCTTGTCCAAGATCGAGCCAAGATGTGATAGGTGCTGCATATAACATAAGATCCTTGGTCATTTACGGACACTAGGGTTGCCAGAGCCAAACCTTGGGTTCAAAAGAGGTTCCAGCACAAGCAATGGCAGTGGTGTTAATGTTATCATACTCTCATGACTGCTTATGGGGACAAGCCAGCTAAGGGACAGGGACTTGAGCTTGGAGTTGAGTATCAAAGGTAATGACACCTCCAAAAATGTAGGCAAGATATCCGCCCACCATGGATGGCCACAGAGCCTCAGAGAACATTGTTTGGATGAGAAAATTAACAAGACCATCAAAGGAATGATAAGATTGTCCCAACAAAAGAAGGTCTCTCAGATTCCATTTTGCACTACGGAGCGACAGAATTGGCAAAGATATTTCCAAGTCTTTTCACAATGGTCTGTATTAATTCCACCACCGTGCACTTTCCATTGAGTGCCATGGTGACAAAGGTGTGGCCAGGAGCTATGAAAAGCACAGTTACCTCACTCACTCAAAGTCTGTGCTTCTAACTCAGTCCTAGAGTGTGAATGAATCCAAGATGGGTACACAGGGATGGCTGCATAGAGGCAGCTCTCTTCCTGGTCAGATAGGTGAGCACAAAGCATATGCAGGCTACCTGGAAGGTCAGTGAGAGCCTTAGTCTCATCTTCATGGGAATACTCACTGGCTGCCTCCCCATCAGAGCAGGTTTCAGGCACATCTGATCGGGAAAAGGGCCTGTTGAAAGGAAGGTGAGAGTCAGACAATTCAAATCTACTGAAGCAGTCAGATTCTGCTCATCCAGTGGCTCTTCTGGACTTGGTTCCATGACCCGAAGGTATATGGAAAATGGAATACTGAACCCAGAAGTGGACATCACGGTTCTATTGTGAGACCTGGTGAAATGTCTAAATGACAGGTCATCGAGTGCAGAGGGGCGGTCTTTTCAAAGAAGAGAAATAAAACCATCCTCCTCTGGGGGCCAGCATGTGGCATGGTGGTATAGGCATTAAACACTCCCACATGGCCGACCACGGTTCAAGTCCTGGACTTGCTGGCTTGCTTTCTGACTTTCTCTCTCTCTCTTTGTGTGTCTCTCTCTGGTCAAATTAAAATAAGTGAATGAATAAATTAAATTAAATAAATAATTCTTTAAAAAAAAAAATCTCTGAAAGGACAGAGTATGACTGCCAGGAAAATGGAAAGAGGGAATGGAGAGCGATGGGGAGCAGCAGCTACTCAGTGCCCTGGCCAGATAATATGCAGCTGAGGAAGGAGACTACTCCCACTGTGTGACACAATCACAACAGGGTGCACACAATGAGAGCCGTACAGTAGTTACAAACCCGGTGCAATTTGGTTCCACTTTCCTTCCAGAAGGAATGAAGGCTCTGGAGGCATTGCCGTCTCACAGAGACATGTGCCTTCTCGACCTTCTTCTCTCACTATGGTGATGTAATAGGAATTTTAGCTCTAGGGACATTTTTCGCCATGAAATGCCTGCCAACAAGTCAAGGACAATCTTGCAGAAACAAATCTACCTCAGAGGAGAACGACTAGTCTCCCTGAGCATAAAAAATCCATGAGATAGTGCTCGCTTTGGCAGCACATACACTAAAACTGGAACGACACAGAGGAGATGAGCATGGCCCCTGTGCAAGGGTGACACGCAAATATGTGAAGTGTTCCGTATTTTTAAACCAAGTGATGTATAGTAATTTAATATTTAAAATAATAACAATAAAATGGAATTTTTAAAAATAAAAGGAAAATATATGAATCAGGAAAAAAAAAAAAAAGAAAAGAAAATTCATGAGATTGACTGAGTTCCTAAACTGAGAAACTAATAGAAGGCTTTCACTTTCTCCACTTTCAAGTCAAAAAGACAATCCCACAGAAGTCATTCCTTCTTCTCATAGTCACCCAGAAATCAGGAACACCAAAATGGAAACAGCTTTCTAGGCAAGAACGCTGGCTGTCTTCCCAATAGTCCATCTTACCCCCATGTTATATGGAGACTGAAGTACAAACCAGTGAACACTCTCTTACCTGGCAAATCCTTTCCGGTAGGCTATGCATTTATTCTTAAACTGTGCAATCTTTCTCTGCATCTTATGAAATTTTTTGGAAAGCTGCATCCGCTCCACTTTCTGAAGTTCCACCTCCTTTCCTGGCCCTTGAGGCTCTGGTTCTGGAGCGACCCAAGTCTCTATGCAGCATTCTATTTCCTGAGTGTATACTGCTGTGAAGAATACAGAAGAATTTCTACCATGGGATCAAAGCCCAAGAGGAATATGAGCTCAAGCATGTCTGTCCTAAGAAACAGAACTGAGGGCCCGCAGGTGTCATAGTGGTTAAAGAGCTGGACTCTCACATGGTTGACCGCGATTTGAGTTCCAGACCCAGTGGCTTGAAACTCACACCAGGGGTGGGTGCGGGTGTGCCCAAAATCCTGAGAGAAGAATGGAGGAGAAGGGATTACAGTGTGGCCTCCCGCCTGGGGGGTGATTTCTCACTTTCTGTCTCTCTTTGTTGTTCTGGTAATTATACATGCCCTTTAGCAAAAATCTCTTTTAGAAAATAAAGAAAGAAAGAAAGAAAGAAAGAAAGAGAGAGAGAGAGAGAGAAAAAAGAAAGAAAAGAGAGAGAGAGAGAGAAAGAAGAAAGAAAGAAAGAAAGAAAGAAAGAAAGAAAGAAAGAAAGAAAGAAAGAAAGAAAGAAAGAGAAAGAAAGAAAGAGAGAAAGGAAGGAAGGAGGGAAAGAAGGAAGGAAGAAAGAGAGAGAGAAGAAAGAGAAAGAAAGAAAGAAAGAAAGAAAGAGAGAGAGAGAGAGAGAGAAAGAAAGAAAGAAAGAAAGAAAGAAAGAAAGGGAAAGAAAGAGGGAGGAAGGAAGGAAGGAAGGAAGGAAGGAAGGAAGGAAGGAAGGAAAGAAGGAAGGAAGGAAGGAAAGAAAGAAAGAAGAGAGAGAACAGAAAGAAGAAATGAAGAAGAAAGAAAAAAGAAAGAAAGAAGAAAGAGAAAGAAGAAAAAGGAAGAAAAAAAGAAAGAAGAAAGGAAGACAAAGAAAGGAGAAAGAAAGAGAAAGAAAAACAGAGGCAAAGGGAAGGGAAGCTCTGAATTGGTGGGAAAAACAATTGTTGGCTCACTCCACCACACCTAGAGGAATGCTACATCTCTGACTTTGCAATGCCCTATATTTCACTGACCGAAGAAGGCAAGGTGTGATCACAGGGAGAATGTCCTTGTTCCCCACGATCGCTGTTTTCTACATGCTCACACACCATTTGTTCAATAGTCTAATCCTGAATTTTGCCATAGATCAACCCAAGATATACTCGCTGCTTCATAGAACACACAATCTTTGGTCATGGATGGAGATTAGGATTGCCAGGACCATGCCTTGTGTTCAGGAGTGGTTCCAGTGTGGGCAATGACAGTGGCGTTATGTTCTCACATGCAAATGACTGCTTATAAGGACAAGTCAGCAAGGACGAGGACTGGAACTTGGAGTTGAGGACCTGTAGTATCAACACCTCCAAAAATGCAGGGAAGACAATTGCACACCATGGACATACAAAGATGCTCGAAGAACATCATTTGGATGAAAATATTAGCAAGGCCTTTGAAGAAGAAAGGAGATATCCCCCAAGGAAAAAGAGCTGTCAGATTCTGTTCATGTGCTAAGATGCCACAGAGATTGCTGGGAAATTTTCACTGCCTTTACCCTGGTCTGTATTGATTTCAACACCATTTGCCACTGAGTGCCAGGGTAATGGAAATTGACCAGGGACTAAGAAAAATGTCAAGTTACCTCATGACTTGACGTCTGTACTTAAAATTTGGAACCAGAGTTCGACTTAAAGCAAAGTTGGTGAATAGGGCCTGGCTGGTAAGAGACAGCACTTTTCCTGACAAAGGGAGGCTACTTGGAAGACCAGGGAGACGCTTGTTCTTTTTTTCATGGGACTACTCACTGGCCCCATTTTGAAGACAGGAGACTTTAGACACAGCAGATGGGTAAATGGAACAGCCAGGAGTCAGGTCGGATTCAGATGATTCACATTTTTCAGGAGGAGTCATATTCTGGTCATCTGATGAGCCCTGCTGGATTTGACTCACATCCTCCTCTTCCAACAACTCTTCCCTGAACCAAGAGGTAAACAAAAAACAGAATACTGACACGGAAGTGTTGGACACTGGGACCAGCAGATGACATAATGGTTACATCGCTGCACTCCCACTTAGTCAATAGCAGTTCAAATTCTGGACCCGACAGCTTAAAACACACATTAGGCCAAAATCCCAAGCAGAGAATGGAGAAGAGATTGAGGCATGGCCATGACCTCTGGGTGGGGGTGGGGGTGATTTATTGCTTTCTGTCCCTCTGTGTCTCCAGCAAGCACACACGCCCTATAGTAAAATTATCTCTCTCTCAAAAAAAAGTGTTGGACACCACAGTTCAGCAGCAAGACCTAATGAGATTCTAAGGGAAAGGTGATAGAAGACAGAGGGGCTCTCTTCTGGAAGGTGTGGAACAAACTCATCCTCATCTGATCAGTGCAGAGGGAGGGTGGCTACCACGGGGATGAGTACAGGGGATGGAGACGAGTGTGGGAGCAGCGGGTGCTCAGTGCACTGGCCAGTAACACTCACATGAGGAAGGAGACCTCACACTCTCTGTGTGGCACACTCATGACAGGCACCACACGATGAGAGCCACACTGTCGTTACAAACCAGGGCAGTTTGGTTCCACTTTCCTTCTGGAGACCCGGGCAGTGAAGCCTCCTGAGGCATTGCCATCTCACGGAAATATGGACATTCTAGACCCTCTTCTCTCAGTATGGTGATGTAGATAGGAATTTTAGCTCTGATTAGTTCGTGTTATTTTGGAGATGGGTTTTGTTTGTTTGTTGCCATGAAATGCCTGCCAACAAATCAAGGACAATCTAGCAGAAACACATCTACCTCATTTGGTTCTTTCTACTCAGGGGAGAACAAGTGGTCTCTCTAAGGGTAGAAAAATTCATGAAATTAGCTCTGGGTTCCTAAGAAATTAATAGAAGGGTTTTAACAGTTTCAAATTAAACACACACACACACACACACACACACACACACACACACACACACACATTCCTCAGGAGTCCTCCCTTCTGCCCACAGGCACATGTATGTCAAGAATAGCAGAGAGAAGCAGCTTTCTAGGCAAAGACCCTGGTTGTCTTCTCAATGTACACACACACACACACACACACATTCCTCAGGAGTCCTCCCTTCTGCCCACAGGCACATGTATGTCAAGAATAGCAGAGAGAAGCAGCTTTCTAGGCAAAGACCCTGGTTGTCTTCTCAATGTACCTTCTTCTCATGTCAAAATGAAGACACCTGGTAGACCTAGGGGCTCTCTCTCACCTGCACAGTTCTTGGTCATAGGCCATGTACTCATCCCTGAAATGCATGCTCTTCTGTGTCTCCTTGACTTTTTCTTTGAGCTGCTCCCAGTCCACCTTCTGCTCATCTGCCTCTTTTCTCATCTTCTCAAGCTGGATTCGAGAAGTTACCAGGGTGTTTCTCAGGTCATCTGTGTCCTGGGTGTGCGCTGTTGGGAAACATACAAGAGCATTTCTATCACAGGCACAAAACGTATGCAAGCTCATCTTTCCTGACAAGCAAAATTGAGGCCAAGGGCAGAAAGATCCAGGGGATTGGTGGAAAAGGGGAGTGTTGGCTCAGCCTATCACCACACACCCCGAGGAATGCTGCATCTCTGTTTTTGTAATATCCTTCATCCCAGTGACTTAAGATGGCCAGCCTGCTCTTCGGCATATTCTAGTTTCTCATGTTCACAAATTTCTACATCTTCACACACCATTGGTTCAGAAATTTATTCCTGAATTATGTCAAAGATTAACCAACAATATGTTTTTTCAAAAAGAAGTATTTATTTAATTTATTTGTTATTATTATTATTTAATTTGTTATAAGGCACACATGCTCACCAAAGAGAGTTAGAAAGTGAGAAAGCAAGCCGCCAGGTCCAGTACTTGAACCATGGTCAGGCATGTGGGAGTTCAGTACCCCAACCACCACATCACCTCCTGGTCCTGTTCAAAGATATTATTAATGCTTCATAGAATACATGATCCTTGGTCATGAATGGGAATTATTATTACCAGGCCAAGTCTTGTCATCAGGAGAAGTTTCATCACAGGGGTTGATTGTGGTGTTTACATCCACATACTCAGAAAACTGCTTATGAGGACAAGCCATGTGGGAAGAAAGGGACTGGAGCTCAGGACAGAAGAACCATACTGATGACCTTATCAAAAATATGGGCAAGGGAACCAGCAGTTAGCGTAATGGCTATATCGCTGGACTCCCACGAGGTCGACCGCAGTTCACGTCCCAGACCTGGTGGCTTAGACCTCACGCCGGGCGCGTGTGCGTGCGTGCCCAAGATCCCGAGAGGAGAATGGAGGAGAAGGGATTGCGGTGTGACCATCCCCCGCGGGGGGTGATTTCTCGCTTCCTGTCTCTATGTCTCTCTCTGTCTATCTGGCAAGCGCACGCGCCCTATAGCGAAAACCTCTCAAAAAACAAAAAAAATGGGCGAGACAACACCCACTATGCACAGATGCAGAAGTCATTCGCATGTGAAGTGAACAGGACAGCTGAAGGTCTCTCAGTCTCTGTTCATGTGCTAAGATGCCACAGAGTTTGCCAGGAAACCTTCACACTCTTCGCCCTGGTCTGTACTGATTTCAAAACACCATTTGCCAGTGAGTGCCAGGGTGACAGAAGATGGTCAAAAACTAGGAAGAGTGCCAAGTTATCATTACTGGATGTCTATGCTCAAAATTGTGACCTAGAGTTCAATTAAAGCCAAGTGAGTGAATGGGGACTGGCC
>NW_006159505.1:5922793-5930745 GCF_000334495.1 Tupaia belangeri chinensis | reverse complement strand
CAACAGAGGGTTCAGCATCAACAATGTGGAGGCTACCTGGAAGCCCAGGGGGACCCTTATTGACTTTTTCACGGGTATACTCACTGGCCACATCTTGAATAGAGGAGACTTTGGAAACAACAAATGGGGAAACAGAATAGTCAAGTGTCAGGTGGGCTTCAGATGATTCACATTTTTCAGGAGGAGTCATATTCTGGTCATCTGATGGGACCTGCTGGATTTGACTCATGTCCTCCTTTTCTGAAGGCTCTCTCCTGGCCCAAGAGGTGAACAAAGAACAGAATATTGACACAGAAGTGTTGGACGCCACAGTTCAGCAGCAAGTCCTAATGAGATTCTAAGGGAAAGGTGATAGAAGACAGAGGGGCTCTCTTCTGGAAGGTGTGGAACAAACTCATCCTCATCTGATCAGTGCAGAGGGAGGGTGGCTACCACGGGGATGAGTACAGGGGATGGAGACGAGTGTGGGAGCAGCGGGTGCTCAGTGCACTGGCCAGTAACACTCACATGAGGAAGGAGACCTCACACTCTCTGTGTGGCACACTCATGACAGGCACCACACGATGAGAGCCACACTGTCGTTACAAACCAGGGCAGTTTGGTTCCACTTTCCTTCTGGAGACCCGGGCAGTGAAGCCTCCTGAGGCATTGCCATCTCACGGAAATATGGACATTCTAGACCCTCTTCTCTCAGTATGGTGATGTAGATAGCAATTTTAGCTCTGATTAGTTAGTGTTATTTTTGGGGGGTGTGGTTTTGTTTGTTTGTTTGTTGCCATGAAATGCCTGCCAACAAATCAAGGACAATCTAGCAGAAACACATCTACTTCATTTGGTTCTTTCCACTCAAGGGTAAGAAATCCATGAAATTAGCTCTGGGTCCCTAAATAAGAAATTATTAGGAGGGTTTTACCACTTTTAAATGAAAAAAAAAAATTCCTCAGGAGTCCTTCCCTCTCCCCACAGGCACATATATGGCAAGAACAGCAGAAAGAAGCGGGTTTCTAGGCAAAGGTCCTGGTTGTCTTCCCAATGTCCCTTCTTCTCATGTCAAAATGAAGACACCTGGTAGACCTACGGGCTCTCTCTCACCTACACAGTTCTTGGTCATAGGCCATGCACTCATCCCTGAAATGCATGATCTTCTTCTGCGTCTCCTTGAATTTTTCTTTGAGCTGCTCCCAGTCCACCTTCTGCTCATCTGCCTCTTTTCTCATCTTCTCAAGCTGGATTCGAGAAGTTACTAGGGTGTTTCTCAGGTCGTCTGTGTCCTGGGTGTGCGCTGTTGGGCAACATACAAGAGCATTTCTATCACAGGCACAAAACGTATGCAAGCTCATCTTTCCTGACAAACAAAACTGAGACCAAGGGAAGGTCTTGGCCTGGTGGGAAAAGCAAGTGTTGATTCACTCTACCTCACACCCCGAGGAATGCTGCATCTCTGTCTGCAATATCACTCATTTAAGATGGCCAGCCCTGCTCTTAGCAAGCACATTCTGGTTTCTCAAGGTCAGTGTTTTCTATACATTCACACACCATTGGTTCAGTAATTCATTCTTGAGTTAAATCAAAGATCTACCCAAGATATTCTTTTTGTTTGTAAGAATTATTTTGTATTTAACTTTATTTCTTTATTTTAATTTGACTGCAGAGGGACAGAGTGAAAGAGAGAGAGCAGGAAAGTGGGAAAGGGAGCCATCAGGTCCAGGACTCGAATCAGGGTCAGCCATGTGGCAGTCCAGCGCCCTTAACCACTCCACCACCTGCTGGCCCCATCCCAAGATTGCTTCAAAAAAACACAAGATTCTTGGTCATTTATGGAGAATGAAACTGCTGAAATCAAGCCCTTTTTTTTTAAACCATAGGGCACGTGAGAGAGACAGAGACAGTGAGAGGGAAAGTGAGACATCATCCTCTCCTCAGGGGAGACTGCCATGCCACAATCCCTTCTCCTCCAGTCTCCTGGAATTTGGGGCATACATACACACATACCCACGGTGATTTTCAAGCCACCAGATCCAGGACTCACACCAAGGTCAGTCATGTGGGAGTCCAGTACCTTAACAATCACAACACCTGCTGGCCCCATCAAACCTTAGCTCCAGCACCAGCAATGTTCCTGGTGTTCATGTTCTCACATTCACATGACTGCTTATGAGGAAAAGCTAACAGGAGGACAGGGACTTAATCTCTTAAATCTCTCCATTTTGTTAGCCTTTCCACTGGGACTCAGTATAACACAGTTGCCTGGAAATATTTAAAGAGGCGAGCTACCAGGACCAGCAGATGGTGTAATGATTATACCACTGGACTCTCACATGACCGGCTGAGTTCAAGTCCTGGACCCAGTGGCTTAAAACTCACACTGGGTATGTGTGTGTGCATGCCCAAAATCCCAATAGGAGAATGGAGAAGGGATTGCAGCATGGCCATCCCCCCAGGGGGTGATTTCTCACTTTCTGTCTCTATCTCTTTGATAAGCATGTGTGCCCTGGAACAAAAATCTCTCTCTCTAAAAAAACAAAACCAAAACCAAAAAATAGATGTGCTTAAAACTCACTCCTAAGGAGAAATTCTCGCTAAGATGATAGCGATATTGCTCACCCTGGACAGAGGAACTGAGCACCAAGTAGATGGGGGCTACCTGGGAGAACACTGGATTCATCTACTTTCGGGTGGACGGGGGGAAGGACTCACTGGTGCCATCCTGAGTAAAACCAACTTCACACTCATCAGACCAGCAGGCGAGATGGCTAGAAAAGTGGCTGGAGTCACACAAGTCCTGGGGCCTGGGAAGAAGCAAATTGGGACCATTCAGTGTATTATTTTGAACACGATTCACTTTTTCCTTCTCCTGCGGCTCCTGGCTAAGCCTGGTGATGCAGAAAAGGCAACATATGAAGCCGGGAGCAATTGGACACCACAGCTTTCCCTGAAGGTCTTGTTCAGAAGACCAAAGGAGAGGTCACAGAAGACCACCCCTTGAGGCA
Source organism: Tupaia belangeri chinensis (assembly GCF_000334495.1). Taxonomy (NCBI): domain Eukaryota; kingdom Metazoa; phylum Chordata; class Mammalia; order Scandentia; family Tupaiidae; genus Tupaia; species Tupaia belangeri. The sequence goes on along the minus strand of NW_006159505.1, from coordinate 5,927,755 downwards.
AAAAGAATAAATCAGTCCTTTAAGTGAGGTTCCATGGTGGGTGGACGTGACAGCAGTGTATGCTCACATGATGTGGAGATGAGGATGAAGACTCAATTCTTCCTGTGCAGAACAGTAATGACACACAGCTCATAGTGAGACCATAATGGCTGCTCTAATCCCCAAGTGAGCTTGTCCCATTTACATGCAGAAGTTCAGTGAGGAAAGGCTCGGGAGGCAGTGCTGTCTCACAGAGATCACGCACCTTCTAAAATGTATTTTGCCAAAAATGTAATATAATATCTTTTTTTTGGGTGTGTGTATGCAGTTATTTGTTAGTTGTGCTATGAAGTCCCTGCCAACAAGCCAAGGGCAATCTTGCAGATACAAGTGCATCTCATCGAGGAGATCCATACTGGGTAGAGCAGGTGATCTCCCTCAAGGCAGGACCTCCCTAAGGTTGGCTGCGATTTACTAAACTTAGGAACCTGACAGAAGATGGAAACCAATGTCAGAACTGCCAAGAAAACATACCACATTCTTGGCATGCGAGATGGCTAGAAAAGTGGCTGGAGTCACACAAGTCCTGGGGCCTGGGAAGAAGCAAATTGGGACCATTCAGTGTATTATTTTGAACACGATTCACTTTTTCCTTCTCCTGCGGCTCCTGGCTAAGCCTGGTGATGCAGAAAAGGCAACATATGAAGCCGGGAGCAATTGGACACCACAGCTTTCCCTGAAGGTCTTGTTCAGAAGACCAAAGGAGAGGTCACAGAAGACCACCCCTTGAGGCAAAAAGAATAAATCAGTCCTTTAAGTGAGGTTCCATGGTGGGTGGACGTGACAGCAGTGTATGCTCACATGATGTGGAGATGAGGATGAAGACTCAATTCTTCCTATGCAGAACAGTAATGACACACAGCTCATAGTGAGACCATAATGGCTGCTCTAATCCCCAAGTGAGCTTGTCCCATTTACATGCAGAAGTGCAGTGAGGAAAGGCTCGGGAGGCAGTGCTGTCTCACAGAGATCACGCACCTTCTAAAATGTATTTTGCCAAAAATGTAATATAATATCTTTTTTTGTGTGTGTGTATGCAGTTATTTGTTAGTTGTGCTATGAAGTCCCTGCCAACAAGCCAAGGGCAATCTTGCAGATACAAGTGCATCTCATCAAGGAGATCCATACTGGGTAGAGCAGGTGATCTCCCTCAAGGCAGGACCTCCCTAAGGTTGGCTGCTATTTACTAAACTTAGGAACCTGACAGAAGATGGAAACCAATGTCAGAACTGCCAAGAAAACATACCACATTCTTGCTGAATAGAATGAATGAAACAGAGATAGCCAGCATTTCCAGGTCATTTCAGGACCTAAAATGTCTAGCTATCACCATTGTATCCACAGCCCATGATTATTAGACTTACTTGGAAACCACTAGCTCTTCTTTTTTCTTATTCTTCTGTTTGTTTTCCACTTCTGCAAATAAATTCAGGTAGAGCATGTCACAAACATTCCCTCTCGGCATGTTGTAAACCCGAGGACCTACTTAAGCCCAGAGAAATAAATACTCCTAGTGTGGAAATGGGGTATTCTGAGAAGACTATTCCAGGAGGTCTTAGGCTATGTCTTCTGAGAAGTAGCCAGACTTCCTTTCCTGGGTCAGTGGACAGATTGTCCCTGATGTGATGGGTCAGAATCACAATGTCCCCTGCCCTGGGTCCAGGGAGAATTAAATGTACCTTTTTGGCTAGAGATAATGAGGAGCTTGCCTACCTACCTTGTAGCTTTTACTTCAGGATCAGCTCTTACTACCTCTGATGCCCTGACTGTTTAGATGAGATTATACACTGAGACCAGGCTGATGGATGGGATCAATACACCCTCAAATTGAAAAGAATCTTCAGTGCTATCTATGCAAAAGGAATCTTGCCATTCAAGGTGATGGAGCAGGCCAGGGCCCATATCATGCCTTCAAGGACTGTTCCAGATACAGCCCAGAGCTGTTTCTGTCATAGCTCTAATAAGATTGCAGTGAGGGCAAGTCACGTGAGAGAGAGAGAGAGATGTCAGCTCAGAGTTCAGGAGCTACGGCAAAAACATTTCTAAAATTGTAAGCATGAGCACCCACCTAAGTGGACAATCACTGATGCTCAAAGGACACGGTTCAAAACTGAGAATTCACAAGAACGTTATGGGAAGGAAAAGAAGGACCATCTTACAGGACCAACAGATGGCAGAATGATTACATCATTGGACTCCAACATAGTCCATCATGGTTCAAGTCCCAGTCCTGGTGGCTTAAAACTCACAGTGGGCATGTGTGCAAAGATGCCCAAAATCCCCGAGAAGAGAATGGAGAAGAAGGGATTGTGGTGTGGCCATCCCCCAGAGGGGTGATTTCTCGATTTCTCTCTTTCTGTCTCTCTTTCTCTCCCTGTCGCTCCAAAAAGCACACATGCCCTATAGTAAAAATGTCTCTCTAAAAAAATAAAATAAAATAAAATAAAATAAAATAAAATATAAAATAAAATAAAATAAAGAAGGATCATCTTAAAAGAATAAGCTCCCACAGACAGATACCTGCTGTGTACATGCATTCATGCTGGCTGCAAGTTTGGTATAATTGTTTCAACTTCTATTTGGTAATGTTTTCTTTTCTGCTTTAGAAGGAGTATATTAACATCTATTAAAGAAATAAAATAAAATGAATAACCTTCCAAAACAGAAATCACCAGATACAGATAGATTCACCAATCCTGCCATATGAAAAAGACATTATACTAATTTTCTACAATGTCTTCTTAAAAAAAAAAGGAGAAGCAGAGGCATACCTCAAATCTTATTCTACAAGGTAAGTATTATCTTTGATATCAAAACTTGAAAAAGACATTGTAAAAAAGGAAAACTACAGGCCAATCTTTTTCATGGACATAGTTGCAAAAATTCTCAACAAGGGGGACAGCAGGTGGTATGGCCATTAAGGCACTGGACTCCTACGTAGCTGACCACAATTCGAGTCCTGGATCTGGCACCTCAAAAATCATGTTGGCTGGAACCAGCAGTTAGCGTAATGGCTATGTCAGTGAACTCTCATGTAGTCGACGACATTGCGAGTCCTAGACCCAGTGACTTAAATTCATGCCGGGCACGTGTGCATGCGTGCCCAAGATCCCAAGGGGAGAATGGAGGAGAAGGGATTGCGGCATGGCAATCCCCCCTGAGGGGTGATTTCTCGCTTTCTGTCTCTCTGTCTCTCTGGCAAGTGAACATGCCCTATAGCAAAAACCTCTTAAAAACAAAAAAAAATCTTGTTTGCCATGTGTGTGTGAATGCCCAAAAGCCCAGGAGGAGAATGGAGGAGACGGGATTGTGGTGTGGCCATCCTCCAGGGGTGATTTCATACTCTCTCTCTCTCTTCCCAAGCACACATGCCCTATGACAAAAACTTTTTAAAAAGTCCTCAACAAAACACTAGTAAATAGAATCTAACAATGTACACAAAGAGCTTAGATTACAACCAAGTGAGATTTATTTCAGATCCACAAGGGTAGTTCAATATCAATTGATTTATCACATCAACTGACTAAAGGGGAAAATTGTATAATCATATCAACAGATGTAGAAAATGCATTTGACAAAATTCAACAACTACCCATGATAAAAACAAAATGAAACAAAACTCAGCAAGCCAGAAATACAAAGAACGGGCACCCCATAATAGAAAATGTCTACAAAAATCTATAGTAGGGACCCAGTAGAAGGCATAAAAGTCTGTAGACTCCTACGTTGTCAACCACTGTTCAAGTCCTGAACCCACTGACTTAAAACTCACAGTGGGCGCATGTGGGTGCATGCCCAAAATCCTGAGAGGAGAATGAAGCAATGGTGGCGTGGGCATCCCCACTAGAGGGTGATTTCTCTCCTTCTGTCTCTATCTCTCTCTGTCTCTCAGCAAGTGCTCATACCCTATAGCAAAAATCTCTCTAAAAAAGAAAGAAAGGAAGAAGAAAAGGAAGAAAGAAAGAGACTCTGTAGCAAACACCAAGCTTACAGATGATAGACTCTTTTTTTTTTAAAATCAAGAACAGGTTTAGGATATCCACTCTCATCGCGCCTGTTGAATATCCTACTGGAAATTCTAATTGATTTAATAAGTAAAGGCGAGGAAGAAATAAAACTTTCTTTGCAGATGACATCAATGTCTATGTAAAAAGTTTCAAAGAGTCTGACTCCTCTGCAGTGGTGCAGGAGGTAGGGCCCTACTCTACAATGCAGAAGGTCATAGAAACTGAAAGGATTCAGATCCCAGGTCGACCTGAACATGGTGGGTCTATGCATGAGTGCCCTGGATCCTGGCTGACTGGAAGGCTTGGGAGAAAACCACAGCATTAGACCCTGTCCAGAGGGACTGCCTCTCTCTATCTCCAAAGAAATACATAAAGAAAACAAAAATTCAAAGAATCAACAACAAATAACAAACGAATTGATCTACAGCAAGGTTGCAGAATATTTCTTTAGTATAAAAGTTCAACTACTTTCTTATAAACCAACGACAAACAAACACAATATGATATTAAAACACAATACTTCTGGGGCCAGCTAGTGGTGTGTTGGTTAAGGCGCTCGACTCTCATATGGCTGACCATCATTTGAGTCCCGTGCAAGGTGACACGCTTTCTCACTTTCCCTTTCTTTCTCTCTGGTCAAATTAAGAAATAATAACAAATAAAATTAAGTAAATTATTATTTTTAAAAAGATTTTTTAAAGTACAATACTGCTTACTTTAGCACAAAAAGTGAGGTTCTGATGTATGAATATGTAATAAAATGGATACAAGATGTATATGAAGAAAACTATAAAACTGAGACTATAACTCAGAGAAGATCTATGTAAATGAAAATACATTCCATGTGCATGGATAGGAAGATATCAAGATGGCACTTCTTGAGACCAGCAGTTAGCATAATGGCTATGTCACTGGA
>NW_006159505.1:5915844-5922748 GCF_000334495.1 Tupaia belangeri chinensis | reverse complement strand
ACGTAGGTATTGGTAGGTGGCATGGTGATTAAGGTGCTGGATTCCCACATGGCCAACTGCTGTTCAAGTCCTAGACATGGTGACTTGCTTTCTCACTTTCCTTCTTTCTGTCTCTCTCTCTCTGTCTCTGTCTCTGTCTGACAAGCACACGTGCTTTGAAGCGAAAAACCACTCCAAAAAAAAAAAAAAGATGGCACTTATTTTTTTTTAAACTTTTTTAGAGTTTTGTTTTGTTTTGTTTTGTTTTTGCTACAGGACATGTGTGCTCGCCAGACAGACAGAGACAGAGAGACAGAAAGCAAGAAATCACCCCCCAGAGGGGATGGCCATGCCGCAATTCCTTCTCCTCCATTCTCCTCTTGGGATCTTGGGCATGCACGCACACGCACCCAGTGTGAGTTTTAAGCCACTGGGTCTGAGACGCAAACCGCAGTCGACTACGTGGGAGTCCAGTGACATAGCCATTACGCTAACTGCTGGTCCCAAGATGGCAGTTCTTCATAACTTTGTCTATAGATTAGGACAATTTCAATTAATGTCCCATCAGTTGTTTCATGGAGATGTATGAAATAAGTCTAAAGTTTATATGCAAAGTCAAAACGTCCCAAAAGTTACACAAAATATTGAATTAGCAAAAAATCAAAGGCCTAATATGACTCAGCTTCTAGGCTTACCATACAGGTATAGTCGTCAAGACAGGGCGGTACTGTTGACAGAACAGACAGACAGAGGTAGGAGTGGTTCAGAAAGTCAGGGGCTGGGCCACCTTACCTGGGCAGAGCTTGTGGGCAAGGCGCTCAGCCAGCCTGTGCCCCTCAGCCAGCAGCTCTCGGAAGTCCTGCCCTTGGTGGTTGTCATTGTAGTTGTTGTTGAGGAGGTCCTGAAGGTGTTCAATAAGCAATATGGAGATATGTCTCCCTTCCCGTAACTGCTCCCGTAACTGGCTCAGCTTTTGACCTTGATTTCGAATTAAAATAGTGCATTCCCTAAGGTGGAATAGAGAGAAAATTAAGAGTGCAAAGAATTGAATGATAGTTTGGCACTTGACAGAGATTTCTGGGACAGTATCCCCAAAGATCCTTGCAAGCTGAATTCCAGAACATCTTGGGGACCTATCTGTGGCCAACGGAAAGAAACATGTAAAACAAAAGGCCTCCTCTGTATCTGAAGGTGCTCCTGTAGGAAATCCTTGACACGGCCTGCCGCTCCTTCCTCAGTAATCGGGTCCAGGAATCTTCCTAAATCTGCTTCTTAAGGAGACAGCTTCAGTTAGTCATTTTGGCCATAGACGTTTTATATAACGCACACATCAAATGCAATATGCCATGATGGACACAGAGCCACATGTGGAAACGAGGCTAGGGACCCTCAGTGTTAAGTGGAAGGAGAAAGAACAAAAGAATGGCAGGCTGAGAAGACAACATTATCTGAATGGAAGAAAAACCAGAAGCCATAGTCAGTCAGGAAGTGATTGTGATTAAGAGTAAATTAGAAGGGACCAGCAGGTGGTGAGGTGGCGAGGTGGCTAGGGGTACTGGACTCACACAGAGCAGACCACGGTTCGAGTCCCGGACCGACGCCTTGCTTTCTCACCTTCCCTCTTTCACTCTGTCTCTCTCTGGTCAAATTAATATAAATAAAGTTAAATAAGTATTTTTAATAGGGTAAATTAGACAGTGATTGTACAAAGTTGGAAATACACTACATGCCACTGAGTTGTCCCCTTGAATTTGGCTAATTTAATGGTATATAAATGTTTGCTATGAGTAAATAAAGAGTAGATAAACACCCAAGTGACTATGGCAGTCCGCAATTTGCTCTCGTTTTGTTCTCCACCTGTTCTATGAATATTTGTGCAGGGGATGCCTCTCGTGTAAATTTCTGCCCTTCCCCAGAAGGTTCTGAACGTCGGGGCCTGTGAGCACCTTACTGGGTGGTTGCCTACCCAGGTAGGCCCTCCGCTCTCCCCGCTGAGCTGCCCCGAGATTCATGCACCTTCCCACCAGCCCGGCCTGCCCAGAGATCCCCTTACCTCAGCTTCTCAGCTAATGTCCGCTCCTCAGCCCGCGGCTCCTGCTCCCACTGCAGCTTCTTCCCCAGCACGGACTCGATGACGTCTTTATTCTCCTCGCATTCTGAGGAAAGACAGACACGCCTGCCTCAGTGGACAACTGGACCTGTTGCTGTGATTTCTGCCTCCAGGGGAGAAGGCAGGATTCGTCCCAAGGATAATGCTAATCTCAGTACTAGGCTGCAGGGTAAGGGGGATTGCCCTCTCTCTATGTCTCAACATCACAATGACACGACATTTGATCCTCCCATCTGAGGGATGGGGAAAGAGAAACTCGAAAGCCCATATATAATTTAACACATTAGTTCAACTGTATTTGGTAGAATCAGAATGCGTATCCTCCGTGGTCTGACTCTTCTTTGTGGGCCAGGTTGCCAAGCCAGGTCTGCAGTTAGCTATAGCATGAAGCCGTGACTGGTGTATAGTCGGGAAGGCCCCTAACTAACGGGCTTTGTGCTTGGGATTTCAAACATAAGCAGGTGTCTCAAAGATACTACATCTAGATACCCTTGCGTAAACTGTAAGAGAAAAGCCAGTAAGGACCGAAAGTAATATGACAAACACCACAAATGTTTTTGGCAAATTGGAAGTACTAAAACTGTGAACCAGCAGTGTTCACTCTGTGCCAGGCACCATTAAAAGAGCTGCTTTACAAGAATTAACCTATGTACGGGACCAGCAGTTACCATAAGGGCTATGTCGCTGGACTCCCATGTAGTCAACCGCAGTTCAAGTCCCAGACCCGGAGGCTTAAACTCACCCTGGGTGCGTGTGCATGCATGCCCAAGATCCCAAGAGGAGAATGGAGGAGAAGGGATTGCGGTGTGGCCATCCCCTCTGGGGGGGGATTTCTCATTTTCTATCTCTCTGTCTCTCTCTGTCTGGTGAGCGCACGCGCCCTATAGCAAAAACATCTCCAAAAAATAAGAAAAAAAAAAAAGAATTAACCTATGTACGGGACCAGCAGTTACCATAAGGGCTATGTCGCTGGACTCCCATGTAGTCAACCGCAGTTCAAGTCCCAGACCCGGAGGCTTAAACTCACCCTGGGTGCGTGTGCATGCATGCCCAAGATCCCAAGAGGAGAATGGAGGAGAAGGGATTGCGGTGTGGCCATCCCCTCTGGGGGGGGATTTCTCATTTTCTATCTCTCTGTCTCTCTCTGTCTGGTGAGCGCACGCGCCCTATAGCAAAAACATCTCCAAAAAATAAGAAAAAAAAAAAAGAATTAACCTATGTACGGGACCAGCAGTTACCATAAGGGCTATGTCGCTGGACTCCCATGTAGTCAACCGCAGTTCAAGTCCCAGACCCGGAGGCTTAAACTCACCCTGGGTGCGTGTGCATGCATGCCCAAGATCCCAAGAGGAGAATGGAGGAGAAGGGATTGCGGTGTGGCCATCCCCTCTGGGGGGGGATTTCTCATTTTCTATCTCTCTGTCTCTCTCTGTCTGGTGAGCGCACGCGCCCTATAGCAAAAACATCTCCAAAAAATAAGAAAAAAAAAAAAGAATTAACCTATGTATTCAGCATGACTCAAGTAGAGACTGTTAGATGCCATATTGATAGAGAAGGAAACTGAGGTAGGAAGAAGAGAGGCAATTTGGGTTGGAACCCAAGAGCCTGGCCCAGCGTCCCTACTCTACCTACTACGTTACCTCAGCGAGAATTTAGGTCATCTCTTTCTTGTTCAGCAGCAAATTTTTTCCTACAGATATAAGGAAAGATGTTAAGGAAACAGTGTGGGGCTAGTAGATGGCAAGATGGTTAGGGTGCTGGATTTCCACATGGCTGACCATGGTTTGAGTCCTGGACCTGGTGACTTGCTTTCTCACTTTCCTTCTTTCTGTCTCTCTTTCTCTCTGGTGAGCGCACGTGCTCTATAGTAAATTAAAAATAACAATACTAAATTAAATGAATACTATTTATTTATTTTAGAAAGATTTTTGCGATAGGGTGTGTGCGATCTCTGCAGAGACAGAGAGACATAAAGTGAGAAATCACCCTCCCCCCCCGGGGCGGATGGCCACACTGCAATCATTCTCCTTCATTCTCCTCTCAGGAGTTTGGGCACACACACACATGCACCCAGCATGAGTTTTAAGCTGCTGGGTCCAGGAATTAAACTGCAGCCAGCTGTGTGGGAGTCCAAAAATGTAACCATTACACACATCCACTGGTCCCAATAACTACTTTTTTAAAGGACAGGAAACACCGTTCGTCTTTTACCAAAATGTATCTCTTTACCTTTTGAACAGACTTCAGTTTTTACTTTATTTTATAAGTGCTTTCTAGTTTAAAAAATTTACTGGAGAAAACAACTATAGAAGAATGATGCCGATTCAGGATCAGGGTTCTGTCACGTAAGTGCCCATCTTCGTGGTTCCTTCACTCACAACAGGCCCCCTCTTGCCAGGTGAGTGGGCTTCCAGTGCCAGGCTGGCTGAGGAAGGGTGTGCCGTGCACACTGATGTAGGTCTGCATTGGGGATGACGGTCTCCTCCACTTACCCTTGTCTTCTCTGTGGCCATGGGCTTCATAGTTCAGACCCTCAAGGTCCACCTGGACCTTCTGGTGATCCTGCATTCCCTGAGGTTCAGGGAAAGACGCAGAGGGCTACAGATTCTCTGCTGTGCCCAGAAACACCCTTGGCTTCATCACAGAGTGTCAAATGATTTTTGGGGGGACTCATAGGAACGCGCCTGTGCTCTAGAAAGCCCCTGAGCCTAAAGAGTTAAAGCTTCCTTTGTGCTCCAGGCTTGCCTTTCATCCAAAGGGTAGATCCTCTGGATGTCATGTAAAGATACGAAGGTTTCCGCTTCAGCAAGTTTACCTCTGCATTCTTTTAAAGCAGGTACTGTGGAGTACCGTCATGTCTTGCCCAGGGTACCCTGAGCAGGGTTTTGTTTTGTTTATTTGCTTGTGTTTTTTTTTTAGAATTTTTAAATTTAATTGTGTTTATTCATTCATTTATTTTCATTTGACCAGAGAGAGATACACAGAAAGAAAGAGAGAGGGAAAGTGAGAAAGCAAGTCGCCAGGTCCAGGACTTGAACTGTGGTCAGCCATGTGGGAGCGTCCAGTACCTTAACCACCATGCCACCTGCTGGTCCCCAAATAGTGCTTTTTGTAGGGGCCTTCCCAGGAGGTTGAAGGTTCATTACTCTCAGACATTGAGACCAACAGTGTGACATTGCATGCGTGCAGGCTCTGATTCAGGGCAGAGAATGTCCTGATGAAAATGGTTTAGCCTGCTCATGAGACCTACAGGCAGTTCTGTACCTGCCGCAGGAATCGGGCATGGCGAGTTAGCTCAAGTTCCACTCTGCGACTCACTAGAGCAACTCGTCAAATTGAGGGTCAAACTCCAGCTTACTCCTTTCTAGGAGGGGGAAAATTATGATTTATCTTGTTGGAGGGAAGAATCATGTCTATATTTTCTCAGCGAAAAGACAGACTCATTCATCGCAGAGGTGGTAACGAACCCACAGAACTTACTGTATTTTTGCAGCTGCTTGGCGAGGGAGTAGGCAATAGCCTGAGACGTAAGATATTTCTCTTTCAGATCTTGGAACTGTTGTTGACTCACAACTAGTTGGGAACATAGCTGCTGATCGACCTCAAAGATGTTCCTTTCTGCTCTGGGATCAGACAGAGGGCCAAAGGATCCTGCCATGCTGATGTTGGTGGCCAAAGAGAGAAAGCCAGAGTCCGAGGAGAAGAAATCAAAACACACGATGAGTTCAAAACAAACGAGCTCTTTCTTCTTCAGAGTCAAGGGGTGACAACGATAAACCTTACTGATGACTGTGAAGAGCTTGAGTAACACCCTACAATGCTTGAAAGCTATGTACCATGTAGCACAAAAGCAAGTTCAATGGTCAGAGCTCAGCGCTGAGGCCCTGCCTGTAGCTCAGACCTCAGCCTGCAGTTGCTACAACAGAATTAGAAGGTGTGGGGGGAGGGCATCATGGAATGTTAGGAACCCCTGCTTTCCAACTGCCAGACCGTGCTGATCCCCAAGGCTACCTGGTCTCTTCTGGTGCTCACCACTGATAGGGACCAAACCCTGAGGAGCCACACTCCGCGGCGGCATGTCCACATGCTCATCTCACAGACCTAACCCTTCCCCAGATTTTCCAAGTCTGTTTTTCATGGCTTAGTCTTCTATGTGTATAAAATCTTCAAGGCAGAAATCATTTCTCCAGGTTTATTTTCTTCTTGGCTGTCAATAAATTACCCCACTATTTTTTAAACATTAAGCAGATTTCAAAGCTTTCCCTCCAGTAAAAAAATGTAAAACTTTGCAATGCCAAAATGTAATACCATCAAGATTCTCTGAATCTTCTCCCTCTTGCTCCAAATCTATAAAGAAGGATAGGACAGCAAGCAGAATGGAGGGCCAGCCGATACCGTGGTAGTCAAGGTCACTGGATTCTACAGTACCTGACTGTGCGATTCAAGTCCCAGACCCAGCAGCTTGAAAAACATGCCCGGTGCATGTGCGCGTGTGCCCAAAATCTTGAGAATGGAGGTGAAGGGACTACAGTGTGCCTATCTCCTCTGGAGGATGCCTGTGCGCGTGTGCCCAAAATCTTGAGAATGGAGATGAAGGGGCTACAGTGTGGCTATCTCCTCTGGAGGATGCCTCTCTCTCTAGAAAAATGTATATGCCCTATAGGAAATTTTTAAAAAGCAGTATGTAATTGTAATTGAATAGATTATTAGTGTGGAAAAATTATTCCTTTCTTTTAAAGACTTATTTTATTTAACTTTATTTATTTATTTTAATTTGACCAGAGAGGGGCAGAACAGGAGAGGGAGGGAGGGACA
>NW_006159505.1:5911353-5915681 GCF_000334495.1 Tupaia belangeri chinensis | reverse complement strand
AGAGAAAAAGCAAGCCGCCAAGTCCTGGACTTTAACCATGATCAGCCATATGAGAGTCTAGCACCTTTAACCACCATGCCACCTGCCAGCCCCAGTGTTGAAAAATTACTTCTGTCCTGTTGTCTCAAAATTATTCTTGCTGCCTTACTTTTATTTATTTTTTAAAATTTTTCTTATCGAGCAGATGCATTCACCAGAGAGAAAGACAGAGATGGAGAGATAGAAAGAAATCACCCCTGAAATGGATAGCCATGTCACAATCCCTTCCTTTCCATTCTCCTCTTGGGATTTTGGACATGCATGCACACATACCTGGTGTATTGTCCAAGATGCCAGGTCCAGGACTTGAACTGTGCAGTCGGCCATGTGAGATCCAACCATCTTAACCGCCATGCAATCTGGCTGGCAAACTGCCTTACATTTTTAAGTTGGCTTATTCTCTCACTGGGACAGCTGTTGCTTTTCCTTACTCCTAATTCATGTTAGACATCAATACCTCTTAACCCCCTTCTCTATGTGGTTTCATCTGCACCCTTGGTTCTGGGTTCTCAGGATATAGACTCGGTTCTGGCTCCTGCAGGGAACAAATACTATAAGGACCAAAGCCAGGGCTCGGCTGCAGTTCCAGGGCACATCAGAACACTCTCCATCCTCATGCACATAGGGAAACTGGGTAGAAAGAACTCTCAGAGAAGTGCAGTAGCAGACCTTAAACTATTCTCAAGATTTTATTTTATTTTATAATTCTTATTTACATTTTTATGGTATGTGGTATGGCTTGTCCAAGCACGTGTGCAATGTATGATAGTCAAATTAAGAATATCACCAAATACACATTATCAACAAAGAACCTCAAATTCTTCTTCTTCCTGAGCCCCTCCCTCCCACCAGCCACCCTCCACCTCCCTCCCCTACAGTCTCTGGTATCTATTGTACATTGTTCTCTCTGCCTTTTTGTCTTTGAATATCTTCTTTTCTTCCATAGAGTTCAACATTCAGTATAGAGAGGGGACATACAGTGTTTGCCTTTCACAGTGGGGTTATTTCACTTACCATTAAACCTTAAACTATTAATGAGGAAACCCATGCCCAAAAAGACCAAAAGATTTTTCCAAGTTCCTCACCACTAGGTGGCAGCAGAGACACCTCACAAGCCTTGGCCTGATCTTCCCTGTCTAAAGCCCCTGATCACCTCCAAGAACTGACATCCTGTCTTCAGAAGACATTGGATCAAACATGCCTATTTCCAGTTTTAAAACAAAAATATCAGAAGGATCTTTCCTGAAGAAAATTTTTACCACAGTGCTATAGGCCTCCTATGTATAGTCAGTTTTCAGTCACTGACTGATATGATGGGATCAGAAACACAAAGGGACCAAATTAATACTTATCATAACCACAAATAAAATGTACTCATGTAATTATCTATAAAACATCATGTTGCCGCGCCAGAGGTGAGCTTCTTGAGAACAGGGACGACTGCTTCTTCATTTATGTCCCCATTTCCTCCTCAAGAGCCTGCCATTTAAAGGGTCCAATACATATTGTCAAATGAGTAAGCAACAGTCACAAGGGATAACTCACGTCTACCAGTGCCTTCCGTTCCCTACCACCTTTCCAACCACATCCTACCCTTGCTCAGTGGTGAAGCAATAAAAGCACAGCAATGGGTCCCGGTGCAGGTTCAGGGCTGGCACAATTGGACTCACATGTGAAGGTACTGGATTCACCTCCCAGGACCTCCCTGAGCATACCAGGTACCCATGCATGTACCTGTGATCCAGGCTAGCTGAGAGTGGAGATGGATCACAGCATGGTGACTCTGCCTGTCTCTCTGTCTCCATGTCTTTCTCTCTGGGAAAAAAAAAAAAAAGCTTTAAAAAATAGAGGGGTAAACCATAGCTTCAGCAGAAGTTATCTAAGATTTAAATGCCAGCTCCACACATACCAAGGATGCAGAAATAGAGAATTTCATTACCCTTCTCAAGCCTGTTCTCCTCATGTATAGACAGGCAACATTAACCATTGTAGTGCTGGTTGATGACATAAAAGAATATGCAGCAGAGAAGGCTCCCAGTTATTTCTAGAAAAAGAGTTGAAGATCATGACTTTCACATTCACTGGAATACTTGTTAAAAACCTCTGGCAATAAGGGCCAAGAAACTGCATTTTGGACAATGATCCCAGGAGATTTGCAAGCAAGGCAAAAGGCCATGATTGAACAAGAAGCCTGGGATCTAGTCCTCAAGCCTAATGACAAGAATAACTCAGCCAGTGCAGAGCAGGTCCCTGTCTTTGGTGGCCTTTCTATGGGAGCTGTCCCCCTTCTATGTAGGGATGTCCCACCGGATATTGGTTATGATGAGGAACCCTGCTTCCTCAATCTGGGCCTTCCATGCCTCCACTCACTTTTAGGTTCTTTTTCCCCCCTGCTTTAATTGCTGGAGGATCTCATTCCTCCGGTAGGTCATTTCTTTGAGAAGGTTCTGTTCTTATTCTTCTATGAGAAACAGAGAAGGAGGAGATTGGTTCTGTTTCTGTATCAGCCCCAGGCTTCACCTAAGCCCCCCAGGTGAGTTGGCAGGGATCATGAATAGTAGGAATCATGTCAACAAGGAAGATCCTAGATGAGCATGAGATCCCAAGGGCATCTGCGTGAGTAACGACCCATACCGTTGGCACCTGAGCTCAAGAATACCAATCTCTAGGGCTAGTGGGTGGTGCAATGGTCGTGTTGCTGGACTCCTATGTAGTCCACCACAGTTTGAGTCCCAGACCTGGCAGCTTAAAATTCACGCTGGACGTGTGTGTGCATGTGCCCAAAATCCCAAGAAGAGAATGGAGAAGGGATTGCACTGTGGCCATCCCCCCAGGGGTGATTTCTCACTTTCTGTCTCTATCTTTTTCAGCCATTGCACCATCCCCATAGCAAAACACTCTCTCTCTCTCTCTCCCTCTCTCTCTCTCTCTCTCTCTCTTTTTATTTTTTCTTATTTTTTATGTTCAATCACTATACATCTTTACAGCATACAAACTGGATTTACCACGCAAAAATACCCTGTATATTAGTCCAGTCAAAGATAATATCATATACATTATCATCAGCAGATAATTTTTCATTTGTGTTCATTAAATAGTTTGCTTCCTTCTTCCTTCTTTGATTCCCTCCCTCCTACCTCCTCCCCACCCTCACATAGTCTCTTGTATCTACAGTTGCTCTACATACCTTCTAATTTTTCAGTTTCTGTCATAGAGTGCAGACATTCAGTATATATTAAGTGGGGACATCCAATGCTTCTCTTCCATAGTCTGACTTGCTTCACTCAGCATTAAGTCTTCTATATTCACCCACTTTCTATCAAATGCCAGGGTCTCTTTGTTTTTTATGGCTGAGTAGTGTCCGTAGTATATATGTGCCACACTTATGCAATCCATTCATGTATTCTAGGACATTTGGGTTGATACCATGTGTTGAACTTTCAATTCTTCAGTAATGATAGGATTTCTAGGAGGCAAAAGTGATTTGCATGGGTCAGCGTTCTCCAAAGAAACGGAACCAACAGAATAAATATATATGAAAGAGGAGATTTATCATGGGAACTACCTCACATGATCACAGGTAGAGAAGTTCACAACAGTTCATTTACAGACTGGAGAAGTAGCCTAAAGACTCAAATCCAGGGAAGTCCATGGTACAATTCTCAGTCCAAGACCAGAGGCCCAAGCCTTCTGAGGCAGCTACTGGTATAATTCCAGACTCCGAAAGTGAAAGGACTTACCGGTTGTCCAGAGAGGCACAGGAGCCAAGCACTAGAGGGAACCAAAGACAGTCAAAGGCCAAGCCATGAAGCAAGAATGGAGTGGGCAAATACACAGGTAGCAGGAGAAGAACACCTGTCACACTCTCTAAGGAAAGGCATAGAGAAAACAGAACCCCCTGCTTCTGCTGTTTGTCCCTGCCACGCTCCCAGAAAACTGGATGGTGCCCATTCGCATAAAAGGCAAGTGTTCTTGGTTTTTTGAATGACTGATCTTTTTTTATGTATTAAACAAATACTTGACATTGTTATGTGCAGACACCCACTTAGGACACTTAGAAGATTTTCGATTTCTCTGAAGTTCAAGCTAAGATTTTCAATTACATTTATGTATGTCTATTGCATCTTTCATTTCCACCTGGGTAGCCAGATAAACACGTAAGATGGATTCTTTTCTCTTTTTTTAGTAATTATTTTATTTTACTTTATTTATTTATTTGACCAGAGAGGGACAGAGAGAGAAAGCGAACCACCAGGTCCAGGACTTGAACCATGGTTAGCCATATGGGA
>NW_006159505.1:5897105-5910820 GCF_000334495.1 Tupaia belangeri chinensis | reverse complement strand
CCCAGCAAAAATACCCTGTATATTAGTCCAGTCAAAGATAATATCATATACATTATCATCAGCAGATAATTTTTCATTTGTGTTCATTAAATAGTTTGCTTCCTTCTTCCTTCTTTGATTCCCTCCCTCCTACCTCCTCCCCACCCTCACATAGTCTCTTGTATCTACAGTTGCTCTACATACCTTCTAATTTTTCAGTTTCTGTCATAGAGTGCAGACATTCAGTATATATTAAGTGGGGACATCCAATGCTTCTCTTCCATAGTCTGACTTGCTTCACTCAGCATTAAGTCTTCTATATTCACCCACTTTCTATCAAATGCCAGGGTCTCTTTGTTTTTTATGGCTGAGTAGTGTCCGTAGTATATATGTGCCACACTTATGCAATCCATTCATGTATTCTAGGACATTTGGGTTGATACCATGTGTTGAACTTTCAATTCTTCAGTAATGATAGGATTTCTAGGAGGCAAAAGTGATTTGCATGGGTCAGCGTTCTCCAAAGAAACGGAACCAACAGAATAAATATATATGAAAGAGGAGATTTATCATGGGAACTACCTCACATGATCACAGGTAGAGAAGTTCACAACAGTTCATTTACAGACTGGAGAAGTAGCCTAAAGACTCAAATCCAGGGAAGTCCATGGTACAATTCTCAGTCCAAGACCAGAGGCCCAAGCCTTCTGAGGCAGCTACTGGTATAATTCCAGACTCCGAAAGTGAAAGGACTTACCGGTTGTCCAGAGAGGCACAGGAGCCAAGCACTAGAGGGAACCAAAGACAGTCAAAGGCCAAGCCATGAAGCAAGAATGGAGTGGGCAAATACACAGGTAGCAGGAGAAGAACACCTGTCACACTCTCTAAGGAAAGGCATAGAGAAAACAGAACCCCCTGCTTCTGCTGTTTGTCCCTGCCACGCTCCCAGAAAACTGGATGGTGCCCATTCGCATAAAAGGCAAGTGTTCTTGGTTTTTTGAATGACTGATCTTTTTTTATGTATTAAACAAATACTTGACATTGTTATGTGCAGACACCCACTTAGGACACTTAGAAGATTTTCGATTTCTCTGAAGTTCAAGCTAAGATTTTCAATTACATTTATGTATGTCTATTGCATCTTTCATTTCCACCTGGGTAGCCAGATAAACACGTAAGATGGATTCTTTTCTCTTTTTTTAGTAATTATTTTATTTTACTTTATTTATTTATTTGACCAGAGAGGGACAGAGAGAGAATGAGAAAGCGAACCACCAGGTCCAGGACTTGAACCATGGTTAGCCATATGGGAGTCCAGCGCCCTTAACCACCACACCACCTGCCAGCCAGATAAGATGGATTCTTAAAAATTAAACAGCATAGACTGTTAAAAACTTTGAAAGATGCAATAATTTTGTTTTATGCTAGTAACAGCAGCAACTCTGCATATCATATTTTAAATCACACCCATCACTAGTTTTAACTACATTCTTATTAAAATAATATCTATAGCTCTTTTCAGGTCCATATATTTTTATTTATTTATTTATTTATTTATTTATTTTAGGTTTTTGTCACAGGGCACTTGCTCTCTCCAGAGGCAGAGTGAGGGGAAGAAGGAAATCACCGCACAGGGGGATGGCCACTCCACAATTCCTTTTCCTCCATTCTCTTCTGTGGATTTTGGGCATGCCAACGGGCTCGAACCTGCACTGGCCATGTGGGAGTCCAGCACCTTAACCACTACACCATCTACTGACCCTTTAAAAAATATGCTTTTTGACTAATTTAGAGTCCAACAGCCTCACCAAAACATGGCCTGTTATTGGAAAGGAAAAATAAAAAGGAAAGAAAAGGACAAAGGAGAAAACACAAACGGTTCCAAAAGCTCTCCATTTGTGAAAACATAAAAGGGTGGAATATTCATTTCAAATTCTGGTTAGACATTAGCCTGTCACAAATCGCCCTCCAGGAAGTGCTGAGACTCCACTGCAAGTCATTTCGGTGAATAAATCAGGAAAAAAACGCTCCAACTTCACCTACAGCCACTGAGAGCCCACCCTCCTGGAGTCTTGGAGGACAGCGCTCCAGGGTACAGGGGTGACTGGCACCCACCGACTGTAGGCGCGCGGCCTCGCCAGGGCACACACAGACGCCACGCCTCCCACACACAACTTCGCCAGACCTTCGGCTCCAACTTGTGGGCTATTTTCCCGGCGGTGTCTCCTTTGAGGCCTGCGACCCCGCAGCGAGGGAGCTTCCCTAGCGCTTGCGCGGGCACAGCCATCAGGGAGGCCGAGGGGGCGCTCGGGAGGGAGGAGCGAGCAGCGAGCGCGCACAGCAAACACCCGCTTCTGTGGCCCTGGCGGGTTGTCTTACCCTGCAGACAGCGGCCTGGCTATGGCTATGCTTGCGATCCCAGAGCCCAGGGCCAGGATGGGCTTCCACTTCAGTGTGTGGAGCGGGCCGGGGCCTCTCGCTGCTGGCTCACTGGTCCCGGGGCGGGAGCTGCAGGTGGAGCTGGGTCTCTGAGCTGCTCCGCAGCCGGGAGCGTCTCAAGGCTGGCCACTGGCTCACTCTTCAACTTGTGTTTCGTCTGAACCGAGGGGGCTTGCAGGAACTCCGACATCTCGGGGGTCCCCAGCCCTCTTCTGTCCCGCAGCCTTCACAGCCACAGCTGGAGCCGTGACGCTTGCTCTTCCAAGCCTCGAGGCTGCGGCCAGGGAAGAGAGCCGCGCTGGCACAAATGTAGGCTCAAAGCAGACGTGGCACAAGGGCCACTGTGGCAGAACTGCAAGTTCTGTTAGCTCCAGCGGCCCTAAATATTTTCTTAAAGGCTCACCTTTAAAGATGGTCCCACTGAGTGCGAGGGCTTCAACATGTGCATTGAGGAAGTGTAAAACCTTCGGGTCAGGACACCTCCAGGCCTACACGTCCTGAGCGGGTGCTTGCAGCTGCCAGGTGGAGCCCGGTCCGACCGGGGCACTCAATCCTCCTGCTCTTCTCCTCATAGACTTTCCCCTTCTCTCTCCCTGACTCAGAGATTCCTCACCGCTGGCACCCGTATGGCCTTCTTCCCCTTTCCCTTTTCATTCCTTTCTTTTCGCTTGCTCTTTCTATGCGTGTCATACTGAATGATTCTGTCAGATGATGAGACTGCGTCATAATTTCTGCAATGAAAGATGCAAAGCTGAATTTATCGTGTAAGCAAGTAAGGGAGACCTATGCCGCTGAGGCAGTCTCGGAGCAGAGCAGGCTGCTGACGGTGTGTGGAAGGTTCCAGAAGTGTGGGTGCTATGATGGAGGGCCCAGTGTAACCAACCACAAGGGTGGGAGGAAGAAGAGTCAGTGTCAGAATGGTGTGATGTGAGAGTAACTCTGTTCGCCATGGCTGGCTGTGAGGATGGAACGAGCCAGGAACTGGAGAGTGTGGGCGGCCGCTAGGTGGTGGACAAGGCAAGAAAACCGTCTCCACTGAAGCCTCCAGAAGGCAATGAAAACCTACCACGGGTGCATTGATTTTGGTGCAGCAAGATTCATTTTGGACTTTTGACTTTCAGAACTGTAAGCTAATACTGTTAAGATACTAAGTTTGGAGACCAAAAGATGGCATAAAGCTTTCATCACTGGACTCCCATGTAGTCAACCGTGGTTTGAGTCCTAGACCTAGTGACTTATAACTCATGCCGGGCATGTGCTCACGCATGCCCAAGATCCCTAGAGGAGAATGAAGAAAAAGGGATTGTGGTATGGCCATTCCCGCCCCCACCCCCCCATCACCCTAACCTCTCCCCATGACTTTGTGACTTCTCACTTTCTGTCTGTCTCCCTGGCAAGCGCACATTCCCTATAGAAAAAAAAAAAAAAAAAACACTCTATAAAAGAAAAAAGACACTAAGTTTAAAGGGGCAGCAGATGGCATAGCAGTTATGTCACTGGACTCTCACATGACTGACCATGGTTTGAGTACCAGATTCAGAGGACTGAAACTCACCCCAAGTGCATGTGCGTGTGTGCCCAATATCCTGGGAGGAGAATGGAAGAGAAGGGTTTGGGGCATGGCCATGCCCCCTTGGAGTGATTTCTCACCTTCCCTCTCACTGTCTCTGTCTTTGTCACACCTGCACTAAGGCAAACACCTCTAAAAAAAAAAAGACACTCAATTTGTGGTAATCTATTAAAGCAGCCAAAGGAAACTCATAGTGACCGTTGATAGATTAAGATGATTTAGAACCAGTTCTGGTGGTTATTTGTTACCATAGCTTCAAAACAATTATTCTTTTTTCCAGACATATGAACTTTAACCATTTTCAATTGTCATTATAAATCATTTAAATGATACTGGAGGTTGGGCCAACCATCCCCATACAAGGCATCTAAACCTCCACTCTCTGTTCAGGGTGTGATAAATGTCTGGTACTGTCCAAGGTTGATTTGTGCATAGGTATATATTTGGGACGTGGTTAGAGGAGCTTAAGCCCTGGATTTATAATGTTCTCTTCAAGGCTGGCTGCTGAGCGTTGGGTATTTAAGAGTCCTTTGTCATATTGACGCGGGAGTACTGGGTGATCAGACCCAACACCCAGGCTGGTTCTCATTCTACGCTCATGAAGATTTACAGATGTGGACACAGAGAGGAGAGGAAAGTGGAATTTATTAAGGAAAGAGAAAAAACTTCCAATGCAATGAAAGGGGGCCCAAGCCCAGATAGGTTGAATAGGGGCTGGAGGTGAGGGATTTATATTTAGCAGTCTTAGCAATGGGCTGGCCTCCTGACAAGCAAGTGGGCTTTAGAAAACGGTTACATGGTGGTCTGAGTGATTGATTACCCTACTCTTTGTGTGCTCAGCAGACCACAGTGTTCTGTACTTCTGGTTAGAATCCAGTTACTAAACAGAAACTGTTGCCCTTAACTACAGTAATGTTGAGTCCCAATGCAGCCAGCTGTGGGCTGGGAAAACCTAGCCACTGTGACTCCACCTGGATCTTTACCCTGTCTGTGTGCTAATATCCCTATCTCCTGTGTTATTAGCAAAGAGTCATACATTCCTTAGAGGCCTGTAAGAGGGGTGTATATTGTACATTAATCTGACCATAGAGGGAAAACAGAGACCTTCAATAAAAAGAAAAACACAGTGACTTCCTTTTAGGGCCCTTGCCCTATCTATCCACCTGTAAGTGAGGTCTCGCTCCTATCTCAATATCAAGGCCACCTAGTATCTGAACCCCCTTCCCACATATGAAGAATTTCCTACATTTTGAAACTTGTAGGATCACTCACTAACTTTAATCAGCTTCCCTGGGTATTAATATGTGAGTGTAGTATTCTGCTTGAATGTGAGTTGAGACTCAAGGAGCAGGCCCTGGGGAGGTTCTTTATATTCATACTACTATGCCCCTGAGACCTAATGATCTTTCACTCTCGGTTAAGATCCTTAATTTATAGTCTCCAGGGGCAGCCGAAATCATGGTGCCATTAGTGGTGTCCAGTGCCCAGGGCCAGTGCAGCCACAGACACTGGGTCTGTCACTCAGAGGGGGCATTTATGTCCTTTTCATACCAGCATGCCTCTGGCTATACTTAAACGGCCTTTAAAAAAAAAATCACAGGTGTGTGCGTGCACAAGAGAGACAGACAGCCCAGCTCTGTGGGATCCGGCTTCCTCTGACCAGTACTTCAGTGCTCCGCCGGAGAGGGCCCTCGATGACCCTTCTCATTCCTCCTTGTTTCACCCTGCTTCTCTAGGATTCCTTTTTTTTGAGAGGTTTTTGCTACAGGGCGCATGCCCTCACCAGAAAGACAGAGAGAGACAGGAGACAAAGAGACAGAAAGTGAGAAATCACCCCCCAGGGGGATGGCCACGCTGCAATCTCTTCTCCTCCATTCTCCTCTCGGGATCTTGGGCACGTACATGAGTTTAAGCCACCAGGTCCAGGACTCAGACCACGGTCCACTACATGGGAGCCATTACGCCAACTGCTGGTCCCTCTCTAGGACCTTGATGAATCTCTGAACAAATATTTCAGACTAATTCAGTCAGACTCCATTCTAAATGGTTGCAGGAGTGGGTGGCAGGCGAGGAAGGGAAGGCAGGAACTTCTCCCTGGAGGCCGGCTTGGTGCTGAGTGCACTTCCAAGCACCTCCATGATTCACTTGAAGAAAGCCAGCCTCCTTGGGGCCAGCAGGCAGTGTGGTGGTTAAGGACGCTGGACTCCCACATGGCCAACCACAGTTCGAGTCCTGGACCTGTCGGCTTGCTTTCCCACTTTCTCTCTCTCTCTCTTTCTCTCTTTCTTTTCCCACTTTCTCTCTCTCTCTCTCTCTCTCTTTCTCTCTCTCTCTCTCCCTCTCTGTCCCTCTTTGGTCAAATTAAAATAAATAAAGTTAAATCAAAAAGAATTCTTAAAAAAAAAAAAAAAGAAAGAAAATCAGCCTCCCCTTCCACTCTTACCACCCCTTTAAAGATCAAGTTACTCCACCCCTTGCTCTCAGGTCTGAAGGTGAAGGTGGCTTTCTCCTCCCCATCCCCAGGTCTAAGCCAGACCTTGGGTTAGAGAAATAAACAAAACCAAAACCGCATCCTTCAAGCGAATAGCTGATATTTCTATCCTTTTTCGTAAGACAGCAGCTTTTCCTGAATCTGTATTTCTTATATTCTGTGTGGTGAGGAAAAGAACAAAATGGCCTTTGGATACTGCCAGTAAGAGCAGACACCAAAGCCCCGTGGTCCTCTGAGATGTTCTTCATCTACCTATCTACGTATCTGTGCAGAGGGGAGCGTCCTCGCTGTCCCCTCCCTCTCTCTGGTGACTGCACGTGCCCTCTGGCAAATTTAAAAAGGAAAGAAAAGGCCTATCCTGCCGTCTTTGCTCTTCCACACTCACCTTGCTGCCCCCCAGTAGGCAGCAAAGCCCTTCAGGTTCCCCAGAATCCTGATTCCTATGAAGCCTCCCTCTTCTCTCCTCTCCAAGTCCTCAGTGTGCTTAGAGATGAAATCATGTCATTAAAGAAGAGCATGGCCTGCAGTAATCCGGGGTGGTGGTGAGAATTTCACTTGCACGCCTTTAAAAGGGCACCTCTGCCCCGGGCTCCCCCACCTTCTCCCTTCTCAAACACTCTCCTGTGCCCTCATGGAAGCATCTGCGGCCATCCGTGGCATAGCTCCCATGGGACAGAACTCACTGACAGGTTCCAGGCCCCAGCCACAGACTTTCCTTATCAGCCACAGCCTCTTAGAGCAGCATGCCTCACTCCAGACCCGGAGGGTGTGGGGGCGTTGGAGGGGTGTTCGACTCTCCTCCGTAAGGTAGCCTGGGCCTGTGGCCTCCGGCTCTGGTTTTGGCTCAGGGGTCTGGAAAGCAGAGGTCCCCCTTCCCAGCCTCTGCTTTGATACTATGTAGTACAGGGCCGCTCCCAGTCCTGGACTGCCCCTCAGAGTCTCCCCACTTTTCCCGCTCACCAGGAGTCCCCGGGGGCTCATGGACCGCCTACTTCTGTCTCCTCACCTCCACCAAAGTTCCTACCTGGGCTGTTTTATACATTTTTAAAAACTTATTTAGAAGGACGGCTTAATCACTATCACGGATTATTCAATCAACCAGACGTGGAGAGTAGAGGGGGAAAGCACCGTAAAATAGATCTTCGTGTTAAGTACATCTGCTGTTTCTTGGAAGCAGCTCGCTGTCAGCATATCATCAATTTTGTTTTGCTACGTGGCTAAGACTAGGTGCCCTAATTAAAGACAACGCGTGAATCTGGACACGTTGGCCTTCTATCTGCCCACTCACCAACGTGCTGAGTGGGCCATTTTCTCCAAGAGGTGCCTGGTGGTGGGGGAGGAGGGGGTCATGAGATAGTGAGATCAGGGTTATCCGTGCTGGAATGTTCCAGGCCCCAAGACCCACCCAGGCCTCTCAGAGAGAATGCAGCCCAAATCTTCCCCTCCTGCCTGGGGGCGCTGACTCATCCCGTGAGAATGGCTGTGCAGAGAGCCCTGGAGCATATCACCCTGCTGCTTGGGCTGTCAGGAAGGTCCAGGGCCCCTGTGTGGACAACCCATCAGGGTCTGGGATGGGGGAGCAAGAAAAGAGGCAGTTCCTAAAACAGGGGAATTACCCCCACCCCAAGATTCACTCACACTCTGAGCCTCATCTCCATGTTCCAGGTGCAGGCAGAGACAGTGCTTAGAGATGTGGGCAAGGAGTGGGCTTGAAGGGAAGGAAGGGAAATGAATGGTCACTTATTACATAGTCCCCCCAGCTCAGGTCACACCCCAGCCCCTCCCAAATGTGCCCACCCTTCTTCAGACAATAGGATGCATGTCAGTGGGTAAGATAAAGCTCCTGGTTGAAAAACCCTACATCAGGACCAGCAGTTGGTGTAATGATTATGTCACCGAACTCCCACGTAGTCAACCACGGTTTGAGTCCTAGACCCAGCAGCTTAAAACTCACTCCAAGTGCTCACGCCAGGAACGTGTGCATGCGTGCCTAAAAATCTGAGAGGAGAATGGAGGAGAAGGGATGACAGTGTGGCCACCCCTCTGGGGGGTGATTTCTTTCTGTCTCTCTGGTTAGTGCACCTGTTGTACAGCAA
Source organism: Tupaia belangeri chinensis (assembly GCF_000334495.1). Classification (NCBI taxonomy): domain Eukaryota; kingdom Metazoa; phylum Chordata; class Mammalia; order Scandentia; family Tupaiidae; genus Tupaia; species Tupaia belangeri. Next base: position 5,902,245 of record NW_006159505.1, on the reverse strand, counting down.
AAATCTCTTAAAAAAAAGAAAAAGAAGAAGCTAGCAGGTGGTGTGGTGGTTAAGGTGGGACTCCCACCTGGCTGACTGGTTGCAATCCAGGACCTAGTGGTTGCTTCTCACGTTCTTTCTGTGTGTGTGTCTCTCTCTCTGGTGACCACATGTACACTATGACAAACTTTAAAAAATAATAACAAACAATAAAATAAAGTTAAATTAACAAATAACAGTAGGGACCAACAGGTGGCATGGTGGTTAAGGCGCTGGATACTCCCACATGGCCGACCATGGTTCGCATCCCAGACCTGGTGGCTTGCTTTCTCACTTACCCTCTCTCTCTTTCTCTCTCTCTCTCTGTCTCTCTCTGGTCAAATTAAAAAAAAAATGAATAAATAGAATTGAATAAATAATTCTTTAAAAATAAACAAAAAAATAACTTTTAAAAAAAGCCTAAATTGGTAGGGTTTTGAGATGGCTGTCATAATGGCCCCAAACCACCTTAAACCTCATTACAATGTCATTTACATACCAAGTGACACACCTGCCAGCACCAGGACAATTTACAATTACCAAGTAAGCCACCAGAAATGTCCTCAGAGGGGGAAAAAGGAGGTGGGCTTGGGAATCCTGGGAAGTCTTGATCCAAGATCCATGACAATGATTGGGATTGCTAGTTTATTTCACCATCATCATCTCAACTAGTCACTAATTCCTACATCTGAGAAACCCATTTCTATAACAACAAGAAAGGCAGAGAAGGAAGGCTACAAGTTCTCTAGGAAGAAGTCTTATGAGTTCACTAAAATAGCACAAGCGAAAGCCAGCAGGTGGCATGGTGGTTAAGGGCATTGGACTCCCATATGGTCAGCCATGGTTGGAGTCCCAGATTTGGTGGCTTGCTTTCCCACTTTCCTCTCTCTCACTCTTTCTGTCTTTGTCCCTCTCTGGTCAAATTAAAATAAATGAAATTAGATAAAATAATCCTAGAAATAAAATAACACAAATGACTTTACGTCAGGAATTTTGAGAGCATGAGAAAAGGGGTGAAGGGTCGTGCTATGAATTCATAACCATTTGAACATTTTTTTTAAAAATTATCAACCGAAATATACCTTCAAACAATTACCCTTGGCCATGGGGTAGGCGTAACCGAAGTCTGAAGTCTCAAGCCTTACTTGGGGCTGTTAAAATGTAAATAGACTTCGCATGCAAAGCCATTTAGAAATGACTCTTAGCTTTTAGTTCAGCTATTTTCAGTTTGAGGCATTTGCATTTTTTTTTCCTCAACAAAAAAGGACGGAGGACCAGTCCTTTTAAGGCAAGAGAGAGGGATATTAAACATACAGACAGGGTAAAGGCCCAAGATAGCGGCACCGCAAGCTTTACCCAAGATAAAGTGCCAATGGCTTAGTTTTAACAAAGAGCTGGCTGCATTAGGACTCAAAACAACTATACCGTAGGGCGGCTGTTTCTGTTTGCTAACTACATTCTAACAAAAAGTGCCGATCAATATGGTCTGCTGACCTCACAAAGAACGGAGTAATAGACCACTTAGACTACCACGTAACTATTTTCTGAAGCCTGCTTCTTGACCACAGAGCCAGCCCATCGCCTCAGCTCCTCCTTGGCCACCCACTTTTTGGGACCTCTCCCTGTGGGAGCTTGTTTTCTTTCTCTCAATAAACTTTGCTTCCCTATCCCCTCCTGTTGTCTGCACTTCTGATTCCTTGGGATGGCAGGGCAAGAGCCCGGCCACCCATCCATCTGGCAACACTTGGAGGGGGTCCCTGCGCAGATTCATAAGCGCAGTCCAGCACCAGGACTCCACCTGGCGTCCTGTAGTCCCTCCAAGGCTCCTCTTCCCTGCAGGCCTGTGCTCCCAGGAGCTCTGGGCTTATGCTGACCGGGCCCACTCAGACAAACACTTCGAGAGAAAAGAGTGTATTACTGGTGTGATTTCCCTTGCCTTGGATTAAAGGCTTCTGAGCAAAACTCAAGATCCACGAAACAAACATGCTCGCCTTCTTGGTGCCTTCGGGAGTCCTTCTCGCCATTTTGGTTGATGTTCCGAGTTACTCTTGTCTCTCCAGATCCGGGACCGTAGAAGTGACCTGATCTGAGCAGAGCAGCCTTCTTACTGGAAGCCTCAGAGGCTAGAATTTTTCTTTCTTTCTTTCTTTCTTTTTGAGAAATGTTTGCTGTAGCGTGCGTGTGTTTGCCAGAGAGACCAAAAGTGAGAAATCGCCTCCCAGGGGGATGGCTATGCTGGAATCTCTTCTCCATGCTCCCCTCGGGATTTTGGGCACACATGCACATGGGCCCAGCATGAGTCTCAAGCTACCGGTCAACACTTGAACCATGGTCAGTCATGTAGGAGTTCAGTACCTCAACCACTATGCCACCTGCTGACCCCCAAGGCTGGAATTCTAATGACTGCTGGGCTCAGGCTTAAGAGACAGGGACCCTTGTTCCTGGTTCTGGACAGAAGCTAGCAGGGTGCAAGAGTCATGCCTGCTTTACCCAACCCTGCCCCAAACGCCAGCTCATGGTTCCTAACATCTTCATACTCTCTTGCCCTACCCCCAGCACCTAGGCTGGGAAGAGCCTCACAATGTATAATGTACCAGGAATGTGTGTCCATTAAATATGAAGACAAATTTCTGCTTACTCCTCTTATTTTAAAATTCTTTCCAAGAGGGCTGGTGGGGGTGGGGGGAGGGAAGACATTAATCCTGCTAAAGCAGACCACTTCAGTCCAGGGACTGTGAGGTACTCCCTAATCCTGACTCTGGCATGCAATCCTGTGATGTATAGCAAAGACTTCTTATCTTTGTTAAACTCAGACATTCTTTTCTGCTGGCTCTGGGTCTTTTTGAGGCAAATATTTGTGTTTTTAACCAATTACTAAAGTAAGAATTTCTAAACTCACCTATGACCTGTAAGCCCCCACTTGGCTATGTGATGCTTTTTGGGGCCAGGCCAATATGAAAACTCCATATGTTGATTTACAGTTTTGCTTGGAAGTGCTGTTTTCTGGACTCAGCAAAAAAAAAAAAAAAAAAAAAGGCACTGCCTCTAAGCCCCCCAAAATATGTTTTCTGGGGCTCCCAGAGCCAGCGTTTCCCAAACCATGGCCACTCAGGTTTTCTAGCTGTGAATAAACCTTAAATATTTAGCAGACATTGGTTATTTCCATCAACAGTTTTGTTGGAGACTCTACATGGAACCAGGAGGGAATGGAGGATTTCTCAGGGAGTTACCCCAGCTTTGAGCCTCTCCTCATCCTGGACAGGGAAATCCAATGAGTCTCCTCTGGCTTTGGGTCTCCCGCAACTCGTGGTAGATAGTTTGGCTTACTTTAAACTGTGTCTCCCTCCCTAGTAAAGGGTTGTCATTAGGGAGACCTAACATTTATGGAAGGGTACGTTCTTTTTTTGTTTTTACAGAGAATTTTTATTGTTTTTAGGTGTTTTTTTTTTTTTTTCACATAGGGTTCATATGCTCACCCAGAAAGTCAGAGAGAGAGAATGAAAAATCACCCTCCCCAAGAGGGATGTGCACACCAAAATCCTGTGTTCTCCATTCTCCTCTTGGGATTTTGGACATGCACATACATGCACACATACACACACACACACACAGTGTGAATTTTTTGTTTTAAATATCTATTTTATTTAACTTCATTTATTTGTTTATTTATTTATTTTAATTTGACCAGAGAGGGAGAGAGAGAGAGAGAAAGAAAGTGAGAAAGCAAGCCACCAGATCCAGGACTCAAACCACGATCAGTCATGTGGAAGTCCAGCACCCTTAACCATCATGCCACCTGCTGCCCTCCCCTGCTCCCCCTCCCCTGTGTGAGTTTACAGTCCCCAGGTCCAGGACTTAAACCTCAGTCAACCACAACGTGGGAGTCTAGCACCTTAACCACTACACCACCTGCTGGCCCTGGAAGGGTGAGTTCTAAATGAACTTCCTCCTCTGCCTTTCACAATGACTTCAATTGGCTTTTTGTGTATTTGCATGAGAAACTGAACTGGTTTTCTTATAGACAAATGAGAGACTGAGGTTCTCACCTCCAAGTAAAAGGGTACTCACTCTTCCCAGCTGGAAGATGCCCGAGTGACCAGGGGCCATAATGAGAATGCCTAAGGGTGAGAACTTCCCTGTACGACACGAAGCAGCCTTACAGAGAATTCCAGTCCCAGTAATAAAAACAGGCCCACACAGTAAATAGCAAATAATTGCTGACCACTCACATTTCAGGCACTCTTCAAAGATACCAGATTTTTGAAGACACACATAAGACAAGCGATTCTTGACATGAGAGTGACATCTAGTGGAGAAGCGTCAAAGCGGTACGTTGGTCCACTGCCCCAAATCCCTTGGAATTTATAGGATGGATTCTCATTGCTTTGTTTATTATAGAGGTTTTTGCCTTAGGGCATGTGCACTTGTGGAGGGTGGGGGTGGGGGAGACAGACACAAGGAGAGGGAGAGGAAGAAACTATCCGCCAGGGGAGATAGCCACGCTGCAAGCCCTTCTCCATTGCCCTCCTGGGATCTTAGGCATGCACACACATGTGCCCAGCATGTGTGTCAAGTCACAGGTCTGGGACTCGAACCACAGTCAGCCATGTGGGAGTCCAGTGATGTAACTGCCACACCATCTGCTGGTCCTGATGGTTTCTCTTTTAAAATAATAAATATGGAAAACAAAACATCTGAAGTAGAGGCAGCACAAGGAGGATGACCCCTGTCTGGCACTCCGGCTCGTTCTACGAATCCTAAGCATGGTGCCCTTGTGTAAATGGGAGGACCTTACAGTGAACCTAAGTTTCACATTTCCAATTAGGGAACTGTCACATCTCTAAGCTAGTCTGCCTACATTTTAAATGAGGAAAATTAGATCCTCTATCCTACTTTAATTTGTATTTAGAATCATCCAAAAGAGGGAATGATAATAAACTTACCTCTCTCCAGGAAGTTAACAAGACAATATTTGAGACTGTCTTGAAATTTTAAAAATTAGCAGAACCTGCTTCTGAAATTGAGAAGGTTTCAAAAACTGCCTCCCCCACTGCCCCCTTGGGCCTTTGCTCTCTGAACTCCACTGTCTGGATGAGTCTGTCTTTTCCTCTTCCTTTCCCTA
>NW_006159505.1:5894844-5896979 GCF_000334495.1 Tupaia belangeri chinensis | reverse complement strand
CAAAAAAAAAAAAAAAAAAAAAAAAAAAAAAAGGCACTGCCTCTAAGCCCCCCAAAATATGTTTTCTGGGGCTCCCAGAGCCAGCGTTTCCCAAACCATGGCCACTCAGGTTTTCTAGCTGTGAATAAACCTTAAATATTTAGCAGACATTGGTTATTTCCATCAACAGTTTTGTTGGAGACTCTACATGGAACCAGGAGGGAATGGAGGATTTCTCAGGGAGTTACCCCAGCTTTGAGCCTCTCCTCATCCTGGACAGGGAAATCCAATGAGTCTCCTCTGGCTTTGGGTCTCCCGCAACTCGTGGTAGATAGTTTGGCTTACTTTAAACTGTGTCTCCCTCCCTAGTAAAGGGTTGTCATTAGGGAGACCTAACATTTATGGAAGGGTACGTTCTTTTTTTGTTTTTACAGAGAATTTTTATTGTTTTTAGGTGTTTTTTTTTTTTTTTCACATAGGGTTCATATGCTCACCCAGAAAGTCAGAGAGAGAGAATGAAAAATCACCCTCCCCAAGAGGGATGTGCACACCAAAATCCTTTCTTCTCCATTCTCCTCTTGGGATTTTGGACATGCACATACATGCACACATACACACACACACACACACACACACACACACACAGTGTGAATTTTTTGTTTTAAATATTTATTTTATTTAACTTCATTTATTTGTTTATTTATTTATTTTAATTTGACCAGAGAGGGAGAGAGAGAGAGAGAAAGAAAGTGAGAAAGCAAGCCACCAGATCCAGGACTCAAACCACGATCAGTCATGTGGAAGTCCAGCACCCTTAACCATCATGCCACCTGCTGCCCTCCCCTGCTCCCCCTCCCCTGTGTGAGTTTACAGTCCCCAGGTCCAGGACTTAAACCTCAGTCAACCACAACGTGGGAGTCTAGCACCTTAACCACTACACCACCTGCTGGCCCTGGAAGGGTGAGTTCTAAATGAACTTCCTCCTCTGCCTTTCACAATGACTTCAATTGGCTTTTTGTGTATTTGCATGAGAAACTGAACTGGTTTTCTTATAGACAAATGAGAGACTGAGGTTCTCACCTCCAAGTAAAAGGGTACTCACTCTTCCCAGCTGGAAGATGCCCGAGTGACCAGGGGCCATAATGAGAATGCCTAAGGGTGAGAACTTCCCTGTACGACACGAAGCAGCCTTACAGAGAATTCCAGTCCCAGTAATAAAAACAGGCCCACACAGTAAATAGCAAATAATTGCTGACCACTCACATTTCAGGCACTCTTCAAAGATACCAGATTTTTGAAGACACACATAAGACAAGCGATTCTTGACATGAGAGTGACATCTAGTGGAGAAGCGTCAAAGCGGTACGTTGGTCCACTGCCCCAAATCCCTTGGAATTTATAGGATGGATTCTCATTGCTTTGTTTATTATAGAGGTTTTTGCCTTAGGGCATGTGCACTTGTGGAGGGTGGGGGTGGGGGAGACAGACACAAGGAGAGGGAGAGGAAGAAACTATCCGCCAGGGGAGATAGCCACGCTGCAAGCCCTTCTCCATTGCCCTCCTGGGATCTTAGGCATGCACACACATGTGCCCAGCATGTGTGTCAAGTCACAGGTCTGGGACTCGAACCACAGTCAGCCATGTGGGAGTCCAGTGATGTAACTGCCACACCATCTGCTGGTCCTGATGGTTTCTCTTTTAAAATAATAAATATGGAAAACAAAACATCTGAAGTAGAGGCAGCACAAGGAGGATGACCCCTGTCTGGCACTCCGGCTCGTTCTACGAATCCTAAGCATGGTGCCCTTGTGTAAATGGGAGGACCTTACAGTGAACCTAAGTTTCACATTTCCAATTAGGGAACTGTCACATCTCTAAGCTAGTCTGCCTACATTTTAAATGAGGAAAATTAGATCCTCTATCCTACTTTAATTTGTATTTAGAATCATCCAAAAGAGGGAATGATAATAAACTTACCTCTCTCCAGGAAGTTAACAAGACAATATTTGAGACTGTCTTGAAATTTTAAAAATTAGCAGAACCTGCTTCTGAAATTGAGAAGGTTTCAAAAACTGCCTCCCCCACTGCCCCCTTGGGCCTTTGCTCTCTGAACTCCACTGTCTGGATGAGTCTGTCTTTTCCTCTTCCTTTCCCTA
>NW_006159505.1:5884241-5894813 GCF_000334495.1 Tupaia belangeri chinensis | reverse complement strand
CCTACCCCTTTTCCTTAAACAAACAAAAGATTTTTTAAAAAAAAATTAGTGGAAAAAGGATAATAATTGCCCCTTTGAAGGCAAAACCCACTGGTAAGGGAGAATTCAGTATAATAGATGCACACTAGACAAAAAATAAATGGAAAGCCTTAATATCTAGGTTTCCTGACCCAACTCAAGACCCTGCTGGGTCTGCAAAAAGAGTTTGAAATAACCCCCAGAACTTAAAACCCAGGGTTTTCATAGCTATATCAACTAATGGAACTCCCAGTTCCAAGAAATAAAGCAGAATGCTTTAGACCAGATAGGACATTCTTTTCTGCTTATTCTGAGTCTTTTTGAGACAAATATTTGTGTTTTTAACCGACTAATAATATAAGGAGAAAAGAAAAAAACAGCTATAAGCTGTAAGCCCCTCCTTCTAGATATTCTGCCTTTCGGGGCCAGGCCAATATTGGAAATCCCATACGCTGATTTACAGTAGAACTCCAGCAGGTGGCGTAGTGGTGTAGTGATTAAGGTGAGGACTCCCACATGGTCATACAGGTCCCAGACTCGGCAGCTTGAAACTCACGCCAGAGGCACGTGCATGTGCGCCCGAAAATCCCAAGAAGAGAATGGAGGAGAAGGGATTGCAGTGTGTCCATTCCCCCTGAGGGGCAATTTCTCACTTTCACTCTCTCTCTATCTCTCTAATGAACCCATGAGTCCTATTGACAAAAAAAAAAAAAAAAAAAAAAAAATCTCTTGGGAAAAAAAAAAAAACAGGGCCGATAGGTGGCATAGTGGCTAAGGTGTTGGACTCCCACATGGCTAACAATGGTTCATGTCCCAGACCTGGCAGCTTGCTTTCTCACTTTCTCTTTCTCTCTCTCTCTCTGTGATAAAATTAAATAATTAGTAATAACAACAATAAATAAAATTAAATTAAAAAAAGGAAAGAGCTGCTACATCTAAGCCCCTCAAAATACTTTCTCCAGGCTACCAGAAGTTGTGTTTCATAGGCTATGCTCACTCAATTTGGCTCTAAATAAACTTTGAAAAATATTCTACAGAATGTAGTTATTCCCATCAACAAATTAGGTATGATGTTACTGGATTGAATTCATTATACCCTCCAAGCTTCCCCCTCGTGGACTGTACGTAGCTCTCTAGTGATGCCTTCACCTACTGAATGAATATGTTTCAAGTCTGTGGGTCGTGAGCAAATTTGTTTTAATTTATTTTGTTCACGATAGAGTGCATGCATTCACATGAGAGGAGATGGGGAGAGAGAGAGAGAGACCCTCAGCAGGGCCTCATCTCTTTACCATCTTCTTTCCCCAGCCCTCCAGCTAATCTGCATATTGGTATGCACACGCCCATGAGCACACACGCACACACACACAGCACGCACACACGCACACACCTAGGCCAGCCAGGGAATCTGAACACATCGTTGGCCATGTGGCTTCCAGCACCGCATTACCAGGCTGGGCCAAAAATTCTTCAAGAGCTCTTAGGGAGACTGGAGGAGGCCATCTCTGTGTCCCCAGAGCCTGGGGGCGTGGCAGAGCGAGGAGCCTGAGCATAATGCATGAAAAAGACCAAAATGAATTTTCACAAAGAGATTGGACACAGCGCTCTCCTAGGACCCCTCTAGCTCTGACTGGCCTTCATGAAGCCATGACTCAGTGTTTGATTCTTAGACCTCTGCCTTCCATGAGGGGCAGAAAAGCAAAGGGGTTTGGGAGAAAGGGAGGCAGGATGAAGGTGACAAAAATGCTAGGAAATGGCCACGCCATCAGCTCGGAAGACATCGAAGTGATTCAGTGAAATCCTCCTAGAGACAGGGGAGTTTCTAGGAAGGCTCATGTGAGCCCATTCGATCCCACTGAAGGCCCAAGGGCCCCCCAGGCAGAGTGGCTGGAGGTTATTGAGGTCACTGCAGACTCTGAACTCCATCAGATGCTTCTACAGTAACATGTCTTCAGGAGAGGAAGACAAAAATCAATGCGCTGTCATTCTGCAGTCAGTGCATTAACAAGGCTTTCGCTAGGAAAACGTCTGCCGCGTTTTGTCCATTTCAGTCAAGTGTCCAAGGACTTGCTATATGTGCAGAATTTCCATAGGAAAGTGTGAGAATGATCTCGGGGGGTGACAAGACAGCTGGTTAGGCCCCGGTTTCATCCCCTTCTCTTCACTTTAATAGTGGGTCGTCAGAAAAGTCATGGCGTATTGCCTCATGATTTTTCCAATGACCCGATAGTATAGTAGAGCCATCCCCAAGGTCCGGTCCCTGTCACATGGGCAGAGAGAAGGATGCCTCAGCTACAGAGCTCAGCTGGGTCTCAAGCAGCCGGTGGTGTCTCTTGCCCAGTAGGTCTTGCTAGGCCCAAATGCTCCTCATCTGAGGCAGCTGGTCTACAGTAACTAGCATTTGGTGTGCAATTTTATTTCTTCGTAGCTCTGTTTAACTCACTAGCTGCTAGGAACAACAACAAAATGTCCCCAATGCATCGGAAGGCTTTACAGAGGGTATTTCCCCTTCATTAATTTAGTCATGGTACATTTCATTTATTCATTTGATGCTTTTTTATTATCCATTACGTACTCCTGGGCCAGCTGGATATTACCTTACCTTTGTCCTTTTTCTCTTCCAGACTCTTGGCCCTGGCTGGTCATCCTCACCGTACCTAGGGTGGCTCCCTGCGCCGTCCTAGGCCAGCAGTCCTGATACAACTCCTTGGTGGCCTCAGTCCCATCTGGGACACCAGGACCTATGGCCTAAGAGGGACTATGCCATCCAGGAACCGGAGAGGCAGGCACTCAGCCACTGTCTGAGCCCAAAGGCTGCTTCCCTCCTAGCTGGGCATCCAGGGTGGGGCTCGCAGGGGGCAGAAGACCCTTAGACCTTTGTCTTTGCCCCAAGTGATTGGTATCGGAGACTCCACATCTTCATAGCAGAGGACACACACAAGTAACACTTGTTCTTCAGGAAAGAATAGGAAAACCAACAAACATTGTAAATATCTGCTGTGATTCATCAACAAGAGATAACAGTTTTACCGTCTTGGTACTTATTATTTTTAAAAAATCATGGTCTAGCCGTAGTAGCACGCACTGGACACTGCTGTGAGAGCAGGCTGAAGCCACATGGGCAGCTCCAGTTTGCTTCCCGGCCACCCTAACAGCCAGGCGTGGTGACACACACCTGTGGTCCCAGAAACTGTGGGAGGAGGGTCACTACACAGCAAGACCATGTCTGGAATACACACACACACACACACACACACACACACACACAAGCATTGACCCATATGTCTATTTATTAAAACAGGATTATCCTCCCGCCTTTTCTCATGAGCTTTCAGAGCATCAATTATTGTGTCTGCTTTCCCATAGCTAATATTTCATATTTACTTAACCGCGCTCGCTGTGGTTTCACTTTGCATCTCACTGAAGGCCAGTGTTCAACCTCTCTTCACGTGCTTATTTGCCTCTTGTACATACAGCTTTGGCGAAATATCTGTTTGTGGTTTCTTGCCCATTTTCTTTTCTTCTTTTTAAAAAATTTGCTATAGGGCAGGTGTGTTCACTGGAGGGAGAGAGAAGGAGAGAGAGGGAAGAAAAGTGAGAAAGCACCCCCCAGGGAGAATGGCCATGCTGCAATCCCTTCCCTCCATTCTCACCCTGGGATCTTGGGCAAGTGCACACATAGGCCTGACTATTTTTCAGGCTGCTGGATTCAGGACTCAAACCACAGAGTCAACCATGTGATAGCCAGCCACCTTAACTACCACGCCACTGACTGGTCCTCCTGTCCACTTACTAACTGAGATACTGGTTCTTTTCATTCTGGAGTTTGGAGACTTCTTAGGTAGACTCAATGCGAGTTCTTGGTCAAACATGTGGTTTGCCACTGTTTCACCCTTGTCTGCACCTCACCTTCCCATGCTCTTCACCAAGTCTTAAAGACCAAAATTTCCAGTTTTAACAAGATCTCATTTATCCATTTTTTTCTTTGAAGATTGTACTGTTGATATGCAATCTTTTTTAATTTAGAATTATTTTATTTAATTCACTTAATTTTTAATATTATTAGTATTTTTTTTTTAATTCACCAAAGAGACAGAGAGAGAAAGGAAGCTGCCAGGTCTGGGACTCGAACCATAGTCAACCATGTGGGAGTCCAGTGCCTCAATCACCACACCACCTCCTGGCCCCAGCAGGCAGTCTTAAAAACCTCTTTGCCTAGTCCTTGGTCTTAAAGATTTTTACCTTAGGTTTACTCCTAAAAGTTGTAAAATTTTATTTTTTTAAGTCCATAAATCGATAAAGTTTATTTATTTAAAGAAAGAGAGACAGCTTTGGTTATGTAATTATTGAGAGAAAGAAGTGTATTAATTTATTGAGAGAAAGGTACTCCTAAGAAAACCTGGCCATGTTGCAATCCTTCCCATAGTCTCCAGCTAGGATCATAGGTGCACCCATGGGGGCTTCCCAATACCTTCAGGTCAGCCTGGGATTCAAACCTGAAGCCTCCCATGTGACTTCGGTATCAAGTTGTAACACCCTACCACCTGCACCACCACCGCTGAGTTCATTTCTGTCTAAGGTATGAGATTTGGATCAAGAGCTTGTTTTTGTCTATGCACAGCTTAATTTTAAACAGTCGATCAATATTCTATCCCTAGAGGTACCATAATTAATTTAAACTGCCCTGCTATTGATGAGTCTTTCAACTGTTTTCAATATTTTGGCTAATATAACTAAAAGTATGAATATGCCTGTGGTTTTTCCAAGAGCATCTCCTACAAACTGTTTTAGAAAAGGAGTGTCCTGGCACATTGCAGAGCGTTGGGGCCTGTACACTGCTCCCCTCTCTCTCCAGCCCACATGAAACAGCCCATCTTCCCTTACTCTCGTCCAAGCAAGTATCCACCACTCACAGATGAAACAAACACGCTGCAAATGGGATCGCTATGGTGTTTACATCTGCGTTTCTCTGATTAGGAAGGGCAAGTATGGGGCAGCTCCAAGCTGTACCCGGCTTTCCTCCTTCCTCATGTCTTCCCTCTTTCTCTTTCACCAAGTCGGGGCTGGCGACCAGAGTCCTGCTGTTCTCTCTGCCGCTGGATGTGTGGCCCAGGACAAACCACAACTCCCGCCTCTGACTCTTGGTGTCATTTGTAAAGGGAGTAGCTTCTTTGCACAGTTTCTGTGAAGATTAAAACACACAATGGACACGCAGTTGCTCTGAAACATTCCATGACGCTCAGATGGGACAGGCACTACTAACTGTATTGTTGCTTTTAAATAGTTCTTTTCTCTTTGTCATCAACAGCTGCACTTTGTATCAGTTTAACTTGTTTTAGCGCGCCCCCTGCTGGCAAGTTAATAAAATAATGTCCCAATGCCAAGGAGCGTCAACTGAACCTGGGCATCCCTGAGGCTCAGCTAACCTGCAGGGCTGCCCTCCCACTGTGCCACCCCTGCTGGGCCAACCTAATGTGCAGGGGCAGCAGGGGACAGTCAAAGGATTTAAGTGCGAGGGGTCTTCAACAAGTTTGCTGGAGAATGCGTATTATGAAAAAACTGGATACTAACTTCGTGGAGGCCGCCAAAATAAGCTATTTTAGTCCCATTTTCCTACGGACTCTTTGAAGTCCCCTGCACCAGTACCGACCACTCAAAACCAACAAGGAGCCTTGTGCTGGGAACTCGGCTTTGGTGCATGGGGAAAGGAGGTGCTGGGTGTGCCAGGCTGCACCTGATTACCTCAACAGCTCTGGGACGGCTCTGAGCTAGCTGCAACTGTGTGGCAAATAGTAGCCATGTCCCCCCCTTCTGGGGTAACCTTGAGTTAACAGGGTAAAAGGCCCTGGCTAGAGTTATGCAGACTGCACTGTCAGGAGGTTCCCCTAGCTTTCCCTGCCACTCTGACTTAAGCTGCAGAACAGTTGCTCTGCTGACCTACCTTTGGGCCTGCGTGTCTCCACAGAGCCAAATGTTTGTAGTTCAAGCCCTGAGGTCCCTGTTAAAGCCATGGCCTCGGCAGGGATGTGCCACGTGCTCATGTCAGTTGTGAACAGGTTTTCCTTATACTGAGCAGGTTCTGTGAGCGTCAGGGAGGAGGCCTGGCCAGGAAGGTCAGACGACCCAGGAGTTATAGTAGCTGGGTTCCTGGGAGCAGGTCACCCAAGGAGAGCAAGAATGAAGACTTGGGGCCCCAGGAGTTCTCTGAGAAGCTCCTAGCCAGGGGAAGGAGGAAGCAACTGAAGCTAGAAGCTGCTCCCCGGCTCTGTGCACAGGTACCTAAAGAGGGTTGAGGCCTGGATGGAAGCAGCTAGAGAGATGGCCTGCAGGATTCCCAGACCCCTCCCCAGTCCTCACCAAGCCCAAGTCTTGTCTCCTGGGACTTTAAGCACCAAAGAAGCTAACACTCTAGGTTTGGCTCTTTCTGCGTCTATAAGGTTAATATTCTACTGCCCATTCTATGTAATTAGCAATGTATTTATGAGCTCTGGAATCGGACAGATCTGCTGCTTATTTATTTATCTGTTTTAATTTGCCAGAGGGTGTGTGCACTCGCTGGAGAGGCAGAGAGACCAAGGGAGCGGGAGAAAGCACCCTCAATGGGGCATGTCATGCAGCAATCCCTTCTCCTCCGTTTCCCCATTCCATCAGGATTTAGACACGCACACACCACACGTAGCTTTCAAGCCACGTAGGACTGGAACAGAAACGGCACAGCCAGCCATGCAGGATCCCGCTGCTTTAACCACCAGGCCTTTGGGCCACCCCCATATTTGCTTTTAAAATCCAGAACCTGGGGACAGCAGACGGCATAATGAGTATGTCACTGGTCTCCCACATGGTAGACCATGGTTCGAATCTTGAACCTAAACCTTGTGTCTTGGAAATCACACGGGGTCCACGTGTGTGTGTGTCCAAGATCCTGCGAAGAGAATGAGGAGAAGGGACTGGGAAGTGGCCACTCCCCCGGGAGGTGATGTCTCATTTTCCCTCTCACTGTGTCTATTTCTCTCTCTCTGGTGAGAGCACACACCCCAAGGCACAAACCTCTTTAAAAGTCATAATAAATAAGTAAACCCGTAATCTGCCACCTGTAAACTGTAAGCCCCTAGGCAAATTACGCAGCCTCTCTGCGTTCTAGTCTTCTCATCTGTAAGAGCGTCTGTGTCTGTGGTGAGAATGAACTAAGGCGATACATACGGGGTGCACGTCCCGGGGCTCGGCACTGAACACTCTTTGCTTCTGTCTGATGTTTTTGTCCTGTTTGTTTTCTTCACCCTGAGATAGGCCCAACTTCCTGTATTTCCACTGCTACCACCAAGTCACCGGTCTGCAGCAGCGACTTCCTAGCTGGGCTCTCTGCTTCCACCCCGGCACTCATGGACATGGTGACCTCAGCAAAATGTCTGCTGGGCCTCTCACTACCCTGCTTAAAGCCCTCTGGTCACCCCTGCAGCATGTGGAATATAACCCATGCCCCACGGTAGCCCCAGGCCTGCCTTGCTGACCCCAAGGCTCCCCCGGCTCCCCTGCTCTCTCCACCACTAGCCTCTGGTTAGTCTTGAATGGGCCAAGTCCCCACACCCTTCAAGGCCCTTGCACTGAGTCCCTCTCCTGGAAGTTTTCTCTAGATCCCCCATGGGTGGCGCTTCGTGCTGATTCACTTCTCAGCTCAGGTGTGAGGGCGGTGCACAGCCAGGTCACCTCTGCTGGCCCCGCCATCGCTGCCCTCTGGCCCGTTTTGCTCTCTTCGGAAGCATTTGCCATCATCTCTCTGACCGATATCCAGCCCCTGGTTTGCTGTCGATTGTCCCCTGCTCACTCCCAGTGACCTCCAGGAGAGCAGGGACCTGGGTCTGGACACAGGAGATGCCTGAAACTTTTTTTAATGATAATGAAGCTGCCTATGCACGTGTGTGGAAAGAGAGAGAACCTGACCGGCCTTACTGCCACTCGTGATCCCTTCTCCCCAGCCCTCCGACTCTTCAGGACCTTGGGTGCTCACCTGCGCCAAATCCGGACAGGATGAAGAGATGGAGGGGAAGGGATTACAGCGTGACCAGGCCCCACTGGGGATGCGTTTTCCCTCCCCTTCTCTCTCTGTCTCTCTCCAGTGAGCACCCATACATCCGGCTTATAAACAAACAGGTTATGCTGTTGGAGGGGAAGATGTGAAGGTGGTGGAGTCCTTGGTGGCTGCTGAAAATCGCAGCTCATTCAGACTTCTGAGCTTGCCCTCTGCTCTTTTCTATGAGGATGCCCTGAGCCCAGGTCTGGAGAGTCAGCTCCAGAAACAGTGCAGGAGGAAAGGGGCTGATGGCCTTGTCTGGAAAGGAGCAGGGAGTGCAGGCGGCAGTACCCTCTGGTGGACACCAGCTCTATGACATCCCAGAGACCTGGGGTGTCGTCTGCCCTCTGCTGGCAGCTCAGTGTTTGCAACCAGCTCAGCCCTGGTTTGCTCCTCCAGTCAATAGGGAACTCAAGAAGCCAGCCAGTGGCATGGTGGTGAAAGCAGCTGGATCCCACATGGCCAACTGTGTGGTTCAAGTCCTGGACCAGGTAGCTTAAAAAACATGGGTGCATGGAATAGATGTCCAAATTCCCAAGAGTATAGTGGAGGAGAAGGGAGTACTTTGTGACTGTGCCCCTGGGGAGTGCTGGTGTGCTTTCTCTCTCTCCATCCCTCCCTCCCTCCCTGTTGCTTGCTCTCCAGCAAGAGATTATATCCTACAAAACTTCAAAAAAAAAAAAAAGAACTCGAGTTCAAGCCCTGTCTATGCAGTCCCTTGCCAGCCTCAGCTGGTATGCCACCACTAACTACCCTGTGAGCTGGAAGCCGCTGGGCCAGGGCCCTGTTGGGTCTACCTCTGGGTAGAACCATGCGCTGCCTCTCCCAAATGATAGCCTTAATTTTGTGTGGGCACAGACCTTGCACACTAAGGCCCAGCGTCCCCCTCCTGGCCCGCCTGACCCTCCGAGTCGCTCTCCCCACAACCTGTGCCTTTGTTCCAGAAGTGTGTTATTCTTGTCACCTGTCACTGCAGCCCCCAGAGGAAGGGCTTCCCACCGAACATGGCAGGTCTACCTGCCAAGGAATTATGTCGACCTTTTCTTCCTCTCTTTACTGTCACTTCAGCCGGGATCACTCCATGGAAAGAGGGACGAGGACAGAGTTTGGAACGGGGCCTCTGAGTCCGTGCCCCCGGTTGTGCCTCTTACTCTCCGGCCCTGTCTTCCCCGTCTGTGAAATGGGCTAGTGATAAAAATCTGCCCTGCTTTCCTCCCAGGAGAGCCGAAGGGCCCAGAGCCAGGTTGGGAAATGCAAGCTCTGTGTAAACTTGAGAGTGTTGTCAACTGCTTTCCTCCCAGGAGAGCCGAAGGGCCCATGAGGCCTGGTTGGGAAATGCAAGCTCTGCGTAAACTTGAGAGTGTTGTCAATCCCACTTACACAGTAGAAGCTTCTGGGTGTGCTTATTTTTAAAACCTGAAAACTGTGACCACCATCACTGCCCCTCACCTCCACCCACACACACACAACTTTTAAAATGATGCATGTAACATTAAGTAAAATTCTGGAACATTTGGGAAAAATAGAGAATGCTGGACCTTTCTGGAACTTGGTGAAGGCTTGTGAAGGGCCACATGGCAGGTAGCATGGAGCTGGCCAACAGCGCCTTCGGTCCTTTTCATAGGGCTCAGAGGCCCTCAGAGTTGGAAGGAGGCTCCTGTTCTCCTAGCTGACTCGTTTTACAGCCAGGCAAGAACATGGACTTAGGGAGGGGGGACTGGGACCAATATGGCCAGTGGGGCAGGGAGTGGGTCACTTAGTCACCGGGAAGAGGTCAGAACAAGGTGGGTCCCTGCCAAGCAGCTAGAGAGCAGAGGTGGAACCTCACGGGAGACCCTTGTCCATCCCAGCTCAGGCCTGTTGGCACTCTCCCCCATTAACCGTGGGTCTTTCACCGACCCCAGACAGGGAGAGAATGGGGGCAGAGAAGGGAGGTCCCCATAGCAGAGGAACTGGAACAAACACTGGAAGTCTTAAGAGCTGGGTTTGCTATGAGCTGTGCAGCCTTGGGAAAGTCTCCACCTCCCCGGACCTCCCTGTAGCCATCTGTTAAATGGATGTAACAAGCCCATTCATTAGACCAGCAGGTCTTATTGGCCAGGCCTGCTGCTAGCAACCCTTTGGTTGGCACAAGATAGCTCCCATCCTCAGTCTAAGGCGGAAGCTGGAAAAATAAACACAAAATCTATGTGATGAGCGTCACTCTGGAGGGAAGACCAGGCACTGAGCTGGCACGGAGGAGGCACATCTGACGGGGCCATGCAGACAACACAAACTGGTAAAGAGGCTGTCTCCCATGGCCTGGGCTGGGAAGAAACGGCAAGAAAAGGCCAGTGGTTTACCAACTCTCCTTGTGTCGTTTTACTGGCCTATAGTTAATTTCTCTGCCGTGAGTTTTACTATTATTATGGTACCCTGCAAGCGTAAGATATCAACCCCCAACCATTACAATAAAGCCAATTAGTGATCTTGTGGAAATGTGGTTC
>NW_006159505.1:5873913-5883489 GCF_000334495.1 Tupaia belangeri chinensis | reverse complement strand
GCACGATGATTCCTAGCAGTTGTCACTCCTCAGAGAGCGATCTCTGAGGGGTGTCCGGCATAGGACGTGCATGAAAAGGCACCGAGGCCTCTGTCTTCTGTTCACCTTCACTGCCTCCATCGAGATGACCCACCCACGCCAAGGCTGGTCCCCGGGCACACATCCACCCTGGCCTGGAGGAGGATGGAGGAGGTGGCTGGGGAAAGCTTCCAAGAAGAGGTAGCATAAAGCTGGGTCAGTCAGGCTGGTGGGTACAGGACAGGAAAGCATGCATTTCCCTCTCCCCCTTCTTAGAACATGCTAGCGTGTTCTTAACAAGTGCAGAGAACGTGCACGGAGTTGGTCCTAAGGGGCCTGCTCAGAACCCAGCCACTCCATCCATGTACCCACCCCACAGCCCGCCTGTCTTGTGTGTCAGTGCAGGTCGTCGGGATTCACTGACAGGTGGGGCAGGAGAGGGATTACAGCGGTTGGGTCTGTGTGGGCAGGTAGCCCCTCCTAACCCCAGAAACACCAGGCACTTGGGTTTTCTTTCACCGGTCCCCTCTGCCCACTCCCTTCCACCTGGCCATCCTCCAGGAGGAGAGCTTTTCCGTTTGTCTTCTGTGCATCCTCAGCTGCTCACATCCCGCAGCTGTGTTAGAAGGGCTGGGAGATGTGGAGGCCGCGCGTCAGTGGTTGTAGTTGCTCCGAAGCATACTGGCTTAGAACACCACCTCGCACTTGCCCCTGGCTCTGCAGTCAGGGCTGAGACTTTTGCCCCAGTTCCCAGTTGGGGCTGGAATGGGCTGGTTCACTTTGCTGGGTCCATTGTGGTCGCCCACGTGTCTTAACCTGGTGGGCTGGCCGGGCTGGGATCGACTGGGATACTGAATGGTTGAGCTTCTCTTCCTCTTCAGGCAGTCTTAGGGCCTCTCCACAAAGTTGTACCAGACAGTCCATGGCAGTACAGGCCTCCGGAGACTGCAAAAGCAAAAGCAGTCAGGCTTACGATTTAGGTCTTGGGGTCAGCAGGTGGTGTGGTGGTCAAGGCACTGGATGCCCACGTGAGTGATTGTGGTTCGAGTCCTGGATCTGGCAGCTTGAAAATCATGCCAGAAACATGTGCCTGAGTGTCCAAAATCTCAGGAAGAGAAGAGAGGAGACAGGATTGCAGTGTGGCTATCCTCCCTTGGGGGTCATACCTCGCTTTCCCTTTCTGGGTCTCTCTGTATCTCTCTCTAGTGAATGCACACATCTATACCCAAAAGCCTAACAAATAAATAAGTAAATAAAGATTTAGGTCTGGAGTGAGGCAAAGCCCCTTCTACGTTGTACTGATTAAAGCCACAGGCCTAGTTTGCCCCTAGCCTGGTGGCTTAGAGAGGCAGACCCCACATGGTTGACAGCATGGTTTGAGTCCCCAACCTGACAGTTTGACAAACATGATGGGTGTATGTGTGCGGGCACCCAAAATCTTCAAAGGAAGGAGAGATGGAGAAGTAGTTGAGGAGTATGAATGTCTCAGTATGACTACTAGGAGGTGTGGTGCATTGTAACACAAAAGAATATTGACTTAGTCCATCTTCTAAAAACCTACTTATTTCATTTTCTTTCTTATCATTATTGTTAGTATTATTATTATTTTAATTTGATCAGAGCGAGACTGGGAAGGGGTGAGAAAGCAAGCCACCAGGTCCAGGATTTGAACCATGGTTGACTGTGTGGTGGCCGCTGGAAAACTTGCCTCTTTAAGAATCAGCTAATTTGGGGCCAGCAGGTGGTGTGGTGGTTAAGGGCACTGGACTCCCACATGGCCGACTGTGGTTTACTGGCTTTCTCATTTTCCCTGTCTCTCTCCCTCTCTCTCTCTCTCTCTGTCCCTCTTTGGTCAAATTAAAATAAAGTAAATAATAAATAAAGTTAAAATAAACAGTACAATCTTAAAAAAAAGAAGAAGAAGAACCAGCTAATTAGAAAATTCAGAACATTTTGACTAATGAGTATACACAAGAAAATAACAAATAGCTTTGGGAATTAGAGAATAAGCACAAGAATTTCCCTCCAAGTCTGATAAATATAATCTCCATAAATATAATCACTTAAATCAATAAGAGAGAATAAATACATCAAAAAGAAGGAGAAACAGAGGGCCTGGTGGCTTCACTGGATGGAGATTTGCTGTAGCTAGAAGTCGAACTGTGGACTGAAAGTAGGTATTGGTCCCAGACCAAGGCTCATCGTAATGAGCTATCTCCATGGACACAGGGCACTCAGGTACAGGAGACAGAGACACCCCTGGACTGATACTGACCATCAGTGGAAGCTGTAATTGATCAGATAGATATTAGATACGAGGGACATTTGCGCCCTGGACATTAGCCATAGAGGAACAATGAACATTGGCATGCAGGGCCGCATCAGCCTCTGATGAGCCTCTCCTGTCCCAAACGTCACCCTTGCTGGTCATCAGATGCAAGCGATCAGCACTGTGGGCGTTTACTTCTGGGCACACATAAAGAGAACGAAGGGCAGGCCTTGGCCCTCAAGGAGTCTTATCTAGAGAAGCAGCCTGTGAGCTGGCCTGGTGGCAGTCGGGAGGTAGTGTCTGCCTTTCGTCTGCCTGTTCCCTCTGAAAGTCCTTTGGTCACAGTAATTTGGGAAACGGGGGTGGTGTGACAACACTGGTAGAGGGACATGCCTGCATTTGGGCCTGGGCTCCCTGAACTACAGGGGGATTGGGTAACACCCAAATCCACAGACTTTCTTTGGCTAGCCTGAGCTACGCTGTCTGGGCATTTCTCCCTTCCTTCTCTCTAAACGGGATGGCCAAAACACAGCAGGGCTGGCATCATTGGCAGTGGGACCTTAGAGTGATCCTGGGCTTGGGTTAATGCCCTGTTCTTGCCATTTAAAAGTGCTGACTACTTTTTGTTACTTGTTTTTGTTTTTGCCATAGGGTACCATAGGGTACATGTACTTGCCACTGAGAGATAGAGACAGTGAGAGGGAGAGGGAATCATCCCCCAGAGCAGCCAGTTGCCATAGGGTACCATAGGGTACATGTACTTACCATTGAGAGATAGAGACAGTGAGAGGGAAAGGGAATCATCCCCCAGAGCAGCCAGGTAAGCTGCAATCCCTTCTCCTCCATTCTCCGGAGATTTTGGGTACACACGCATATGTGCCCAGCGTGATTTTTCAACCTGCCAGGTCTGGGACTTGATCCATGGTCAGCCATGTGGGGATCCAGCACCTTAGCCACCATGTCACCTGCTGGCCCTGCCTGCTTAATAATTCTTGAACAGGCAGCCCCACACCATCATTCTACCCTGGGTCTCTCACAAAACACATTTTTGAAGCACAGAGTCCTGGCCATCTGCCATGAGACCTTGGACTATTCCTGTCTGGGCCTCAGTCTCCCCATCTGCAAGAAGGGCCAGGAGAAGAAGGACTTTGACTTTGGTCTTTGACCTTTGTGCTTGAGGATCTGGCACTGATGACCTGAGGAGATATTTATAACTGCATAACTTCTCCAGTTTATTTGTGACAGAAGAATGAATGGAATCCCAGTGGTTTTTTTGTTTTTTCTTTTTGTTTTTGTACTCACTGGAGAGGCAGGGAAAGACAGAGACAAAAAGCAAGAAATCACCTTCCAAGGGGGAGGGCCATGCCACAATCCCTTCTTCGTTTTTAGGCACGCACGCGCAAGCACCTGGCATGAGTTTTAAGTTCCTGCTCAGGGACTCAACCGCGATGTAACCATTCGCCATCTGTCAGTCCCAGGAATCCCTGTGATTTTTAATTTCTCAGAGCACCTCCCTCCTCTCTGACTATGGGGTCCACACTGCTGGCCTTGCTGAAGTAGGACAGGAAAGAAGGAGCTGCTGCCGCCTGACAGAAAGGTCAGGCCTGGGCTAGCTTCCTAATGCACATGGTGACAAAACACGTGGTGCAGACATGAGGACTTGATGGTGCTTACGAAGAGCAAAGGACACGTGCCCAGGCCACAGAGGCATTGTTCACGAAACACAATGCTTGTGACCCGGCCTGATCACCAGCGCCTCGGCTGTTCCATGTCACTGAAACTCAGGGACACCAATGGATGCCCAGTCCACATGAGACACACAGGAGCCAAGATCCTGCAAGTCAAAGAGCACTGGGCACCAGCAGATAGTATGGTGGTTAAGATGCTGAACTCCCACATGGTCGACTGCAGTTTGAATCCCTGACCAGGCAGCTTGAAAAATCACACCAGGCATGTGCATATGTGTGCCCAAAATCTTGAGAAGAAAATGGAGAAGGGATTGAGGTGTGGCCATTCCCCAAAAAACTTAAAAAACAACAACAACAACAAAAAGAGAGTGCTGTTTTGCAATTCTATGGTCCTAGAATGACAAAACGGTTCAGTTCTGAGCTATTCGGAGATGGCCTCGCTCTGTAACGCACTCCGAAATTC
Organism: Tupaia belangeri chinensis; assembly: GCF_000334495.1. Taxonomy (NCBI): domain Eukaryota; kingdom Metazoa; phylum Chordata; class Mammalia; order Scandentia; family Tupaiidae; genus Tupaia; species Tupaia belangeri. Next base: position 5,879,051 of record NW_006159505.1, on the reverse strand, counting down.
TGTGGGGGAGGGAGCGAGCCCTGATGGGGCATCTGCCTGTGCCAGGCTCAGCGCCTGGTTCTTTGCTGATGTCTGTTCATTTTCTCTCCGTGCATTCCGGAAGATGTCGTCACCCCCACTTTCTAGGCTCCGAGCTGCAACTTGGCCAGTCACACAACTGGTTTTTACTCTCTCCTGTGAATTCTACAAAGAATCTTCAATCTCGGCGATTTTGTGAACCTCTAAGCCTGCGTTCTAGGTCACAGCACTCCAGAGAGTGGAGAATGGTGGGACGCTGGCTGTCTAGCCTCAACAGTCCGCGCAAAATGTGCAGGGTCAGTTTGGACCCTAAACTGCCATGGCCTTGTCCTGGGCTCCACCAGGGCCCAGGGTGTCTTGCCATACGCGACCGCCAGATGGCGCTGTGGACTGGCCGCTCCTCGCCAGGCAGAGAGGCTGCGTGACCCAGGCCTGCTGTCCCCGTGGGACTTGGTTCTGTCTAGCTGCACAGGAGGCCAGGCCTGGGAAGAGAGGTGATGTCCTCCTATCCCCAGGAGGGATGAGCCCCGCTTATAGACTAGGAGGAACCCCAGCACTCACGGCCCACTTCCCTGCAGTGCCCCTCTAAGAGCTCCATCTTCAAGTCTGCGCCCAATGACTCCTTCCTCAAACAGGGCTTCATTGGGTCCAAGTCTCACATCTGACACTTCTCAGCCAGGGGAAAGTGTGTGGGGAGTGGGGAGGGTTGTGTACAGAGAGGATAGGAGATCCATGTGGCTGGTGTCCCCAGTCCTCCTCCTCTGCTACTCAGTACTGACTGTGGGTGCCAGCCCTGGGCTGGGGCTCTCCGGGAGATCCTTTCCCCAGGCAGGTGTGAGTGACAAGCTGGGCAAGCTCCCCAGATGCCAGCCAGGCCTGATGTCCTAGGCCCTGTGCCTCTGCTCACCTGGGACCACTCCCTGTCCAGGCAGGCCCACCAGTATTCTGTGTGGTCAACCCTCCTCCACAGCTCTCCTGCTGCTCAGCCAGGTGGCCCAGGTCTCCAGGGCGACCAAGTGGCTGGCCTTCATGCCCAGCTCAGAGCAGAGGAAGGGCTCCTTGGTGGTGGTAATGATGGTGGTGGACATATATTTGGGTGGACTGGCCAGTTAGAAGTAAGACCCTGTGGATAGCTGGGCACCTGGACAAGTTTGGCACGAGCTCCTGGCTGCCAGTGTGCCCACAGGAGCCAGACGCCATGGCAGATGACAGGCTACAGCGGGCGAACAGGACAAAGTACTGTTGCAGACAGGTGGCAAGAGGAGGGGGTCCTGCTGAGGTGGCCAGGCAGGAACTGCAGCTACTGGACAGGAAGGTAGCTGAGGGCAAGGGCTGGGGGCAAGGGCGAGGTCCCCCAGCAGCTCAGCAGAGGTGTGCAGCGCCTGGCAAGCTCCTAGCCACTGTTGGACAGCCAGCGGGAACAAGGGAGTGGACAATGAGAAGGGCAGACAGGGAGCAGGCTGCAGCAAAAGGTCCAACCCACCCAAGTGACCCCTTCCCTCACGTCGCAATTGTCTCCCGATCCTGGGAGGTTATTGTACTTTTCAAGAACAAGTCACCCTGGCCAGGGCCTAATGGGCTTCATCCTTGTGGCCCCCAAGCCTGGCCAGGAATCATCTGTGGATGCTGGTGACCGACGGCAGGAACCTGTGGGCTGGTGGGGAAGGCACAGCTCAGCCCTAGACACACATGGTCACTGATGGCCGGCTTCCACCCAACACTTTCCTCCTACACACACACACACACACACACACACACACACACACACGACACGAAATCACGTATGTGAACAAATGCACCTCTTTTACAAATGTCGTGTTTCCATCCCCTGCCAGCAGGGGTAGAATGGGAGTTGAAAGTGACAGCCTACCAAAAAGGCAACAACTTTTATAAAATAAAGATCCAGGAAAGAACCCAGGGCTGGGAAACTGAGATGCCACCCTGGGGTGGGGCACAGACACGGGTAGGGAGACCCTGCCTTCTTCAGCAGCACTGCTGGGGGGATTGAGGTGAGCTACGGGGCTCAGGGCCAGGGCGGCCTGAGTCCAAAAGGCCCTCAGAGCTCCAGGCCAGACAGGGCTCCAATCTGGAGGCAGAGTCTCAGGGGAAATGGGCTGATTTCCAGTCTTGATGCTGAGAGCTCAGCTCAGAGAGAATGCAGGACTAGGCTCCCAGAGGCTCTGACAGGTGACCTGACTGAGCCCTTCGCTCACAGGAGGGCCCACACTCGCCCTCTGAGGCCCCTGCCTGTCCTGCTGCTGCTGCTCGAGAGGACTGGGAACGGGCAGTTACCAGCAGGAGGAGCCCAGGCAGGGGAGCAGGAGGGACTCGAGACAGGTAGGTGCCACTGCCCCGGCTGGGAGCCAGACTGGGCCTGCCATGCCTCTCCCTGAAGGCCATCCGGTGATTTTTCTCCTTCTCTAGGACTCAGTTTCCCCATCTGTCACATGAGGAGGGTGGCCTGCTTTCCCTCCAGACTCTTCTATAATTAAAGCTTGACCCAGGATTCTAGGAGGGAGAGAAAAGGATGAAGTGGACCTCAGGGGCCCAGAGCAAGGAAGGGGCTGTGTCTGCAAGAAACTCACACCCCTGAGGGACTGGACCTTGGGCCCAAAGGGACACTCGGCCCAGGAAGCCTGAACTCTGCCCTGCAGTGGTGGCTCTTGTCCACCATCCTGTCACAGGTCAGGCTGGCCCAGGCATGAGAAGGCACTTGAGGGACCAGTGGGGAAGGGTAGCAGGGACAGACCAGTCTGGTTTGGCATCCAGGTCCCTCTGCTCAAGAGTTTGGCAGACACATAAACAGGGCAAAACTAATCCTGGCTGTGAGTCCCAGGCCCACAGCCCCGATGGTGCCATCACCCACGCCTGCAGCACCCCCACTGACACTGGCACGCTGAAACAGAAGGTACCTAGACCTCAGCAGGCCTGGGACAGCAGTCTGTCATATGGCCCCAGGCCGCACTGTGTGTCACAAGACGTCAGGGGCCCTGGCAGCAGACTGCTGCGGGTCCACGCAGTGCAGGGCCACCTTGGGGCTGGCGCCGGGCTGTCGGGGGTAAGCACCCTCCCGCACCAGGCGCCGGCAACGCACGTCCTGGCCTACGCTGACGCTCTGCAGTGAGGGGAGCTGGAGGAGCAGTGGCTCGGGCAGGGGCGCCAGGCCTGTGCCCGACAGGTCCAGCTCCTGCAGGGAGCCCAGGCCAGAGAACACCTCTGCTCCTGCCCACTGGAGCCTGGGGTTGTTGGACAGGTCTAGGACCTGCAGGCCCGGTAGCTCACGGAAGCCATGGGGCACCAGCTGGGGCAGACCCTGTAGGCTGGCCAGCGACAGGTGTGTGAGGCCTGCCAGCCCTGCAAAGGCCCCTGGGCGGATGGCTGTCAGAGGGTTCCCGTCCAAGCTCAGGTAGCGCAGGGGCAGGTCTTGGAGGCTGGGCACAGTGTGGAGCCGGTTCCAGGCCAGGTTCAGGCTCTGAATGGTGGGCATGGGCAGGCCAGCCCGTGCAGGAGGAGGCAGGAGGCGGTGCAGGAGGTTGTGGGAGAGGTCCACATGCAGGGCTCGGCCCTGGCCGTGGGTACGGAAGGCGGACAACGAGACCTCCCGGAGTCGGTTGTGGCTAAGGTTCACGTCACTCAAGGGTGAACTGGTGAAGCCTTCGGCAGGCAGGGTGCACAGGCTGTTGTGGCTGAGGTCCAGTGACTGCAGGTAGCGGAGGCGGGAGAAGGCTGTGGGTGAGATGCTGGTGAGCAGGTTGTGGCTGAGATATAGGCCAGCCAATGTGGTGTAGCCCGGCCCGGCCAGCACCGACTCGTTCACCGTGTCTAGCCGGTTGGAGGAGAGGTCCAGGTGCGCCGTGTCCAGAGGGATGGGGACGGGCACGATGTGGGGACCAAGGCTGCTGCAGTCCACCCGGGTCAGGCTGAAGCTGTCGAAGAGGCCGAAGGTCTCCACCTCACACTGGCATCCGGGGAAGCAGGGCCGGGTCGTCTGAGCTCCACTTACAGCCAGCAGGGGCAGCAGGGGCAGCAGCAGGGCCCACGGCATGGTGGGGCTGGAAAGAAGACCGCAGTGAGAACAGAACTTCCCTGACAGTACGCCCACGGTACACACGAGCCAGGGTCCACACACAACTGGAAGCTACTACAGCTCTCCATCCTTGGGGACACTTCCCGAATGCTCTCGGTCCCTCTTCCTCTCTGGGCTTCATTCCCCGCCCCCCCCAACCGTGTGGTAAAGGACAACAGGCCAGATTGGTAGACTATAAACCAGAAGCAGCAGAATCCTTTCTTAAATGAAAGTAGGTCTACTCTGGCTGAAGGGAGGGGGACCTGCAGCCTCCCATGCCTGCTCCCCACCCCGCAATGCCATATAGTGTTACGGAATCTAGTTTGAACCCACAGACTAGACAGGTCCTTGGGCTGGCCTCTCCAGCTTCAATGGCCTAGGGCTCACAGGCTGGGCTAGACCCTGCCCGCCAGGGAGCGTAGTAGTATGCAGGCAGGGTTAGGGGCTGGGCTTTCCACTGGCCTCTAGTGAGCATGCACTGTGTGCGGGGTGCCATGCTAGCTGCTGCCCAGCACCGTCTCACTCGACCCTCACAACCACCCTGCCAGGCAGACACATCTATCTCCGTCTCACCAAGAGAGAGCTGGGACTTAGCATGCTGCCACATAGCTCAGTGGACGGCACTGGATGGGGTGCAGACGGGGAGTGGGGCCTGCCATCCAGGTCAGCAGCAGCTGAGCCCCACACTCCTATCTTCCGGGACTCTCTCCCTCCAGTGAGGCCTGCAATGACATCGCTGTCCTCACCAGGCCTGTCCTTTTGAAGCAGAATCCTCCCTTGCAAGGGGGGACCCTTGGACTCTGGGATGGGCTTGAGGGACATCCTTTCCCCCTTGCCCTGCACCCTCCTTTAACACTAGGCAAGTAGCTGGGCTGCTTCTCATCTCGTCTCCTGCAGAGGAAGAAATGGAAGCTCAAGGAGGACAAGGGCCTCGCCCCAGCCCAGTGAAAAGCAGGGCAGCAGAGCCCAGCCTGCTCAGTTCCAACCCAGCTATTTATTCACCATGCTGCTTCCTGCGGGCCTGGCAGGGGGCTTGCCGGGGAGGGGGCGGGGG
>NW_006159505.1:5870090-5873866 GCF_000334495.1 Tupaia belangeri chinensis | reverse complement strand
GCTGCCTGCGCGCTTGGGCGGGGGCTTGCCGGGGAGGGGGCGGGGGGCGAGGGCCGAGGCAGGTACTCAGGCCTCAATCTCCTTCTCTACAATTGTAACAGCCATTGCATAGATGCCAGGCGCCATGTATGCTGCCACCCCTAACAGGCACACCCACCCACATCTATCAGACTCACAGCCTGGAGCTCCCGAGACAGTGGTACCTGGTGTGAGCGTTGATGACGAGGGTGGGCAGGGACACTGTGGACAGCCTCCCCACACCACGGCCACTCAGCCCAGGAGACAGAAGTCCCATGCCTCACTCCAGCAAGGCTATGTGGTTGGCCCTGCTCTGTGCCATCTGCCCTCCTGCCCTCCCAACCATCCCCCAGCTGGCCTTCAGGGGAGGGAGTATGAGAGGGAAGGGCTGCGCAGAGACCTGCCCGCCTTCCTCTGGGGGCTGGGGAGGGAGCAGGATAGCATTACCAGCCCACACGAAACTTTAAAGGTGCCACTTGATCTGCACTCTGGCTCTGCCCATGGCAAGAAGTGGGGCTCTGACCCTCATGTGGGCCCCCCGCTCTCACACCCCTTTCTTTTCTAGAGGCCAATTTGCAGATTAAACCTAGTCCAGGTGCATCCTGGGCTCGGTCCCAGCTGAGGCGGGACAGAGTGTTCCAATGTCGAGCCAACAGGAAAACACGGAGTTGCTTCAGGCCTCCTTTGTTCCCGGGTGAGCTCCTCACCGCAGGACTCACCACCACCTAATGCCCCACCTCCCCTGCCAAGCAGATCTGCTCATACCCACCCCTCCCGGGGTTTAGACAAACACCACAGAGGGGCCCGAGGTTAGCATTGGGTTCCCAGGGGTGATTACGCACGGAGCCCGTGCTGTGCCAAGTGCCCATCACGGGCCCCAGCTTATGTAACGGGCAGTCTGCACACGGCCCAGATGCTGCCCCCCTCTAGGCCTCAGCCTTCCACTCTGCCCTCCTCACACAGTTGCCGAGGTCTCACCGAGACACACTGCAAAAAGCTGCATACCTGCACGGAGTGGTCATCACCGGGGGCTGGTGGGCAAGGGCCCGAGGCATAGAGAAAGGGGGCAGAGTGGAGATGGGAGCCCCCGGGGAAAACTGCTCACAAATGCTCCAGGGCACTGGTCCATCCCCTTGTCCAGTGGACACCTCTCTTGGGACCCCTTCTCCGTGCCAGGCCTGGGCACTGGCAGTGGGATTTGCCAACAGTGACAGTCAGAACCAGCCCTCATCACACGCTGGAGGGGGTAGAGGGGCACAACCTCATTAAACTCCACAAGGCCAGCAGGCTCACGCCCATTTCACAATACGAGAAACAGAGTCACAGCTACCTCTACAGGAGTGTCACTCACTAAGCCGTGCAGCTGGGGCGTCACGGGTGAGCTAAGACACAGTAGCCATCCCGCCCTCAGAGTCCTGTGAGGCTTGCAGTAGGTGCGCGGGTCCTTCCCAGGCACCTGCAGACAGAGCGCCACACCCCCAAATGCAGAGTGAGGGCAGGGCCATCCTCACCAGTGCATGGTGATAAGCTGAAAGGACACTCAGGAGCCCTGGGTCTTGGTCCCTGCTCTGTCACAGTGTTTCCATCTTCAGCCAAGTCTCCTCCTTTCTCTGAGCCTCAGTTTCTCCAGCTTCACGGTAAGAGGTTCAGTCTAGATAATCCAACGCCAGAGTTTCAGGATGTAACAAGCCTTCACAAAACCCTACCAAGTGCAAAGAACTGGGCTAGGCCATGTGAGTTGCGGGGGGACAGGGAGGGGTGGATACTAGGGCCCCCGTCCTCATGGGTCTTACAGACCATCAAGGGGCAGACCAACCTGTAAAGAGATCATTAACGTGAGCCTTGGACCCAGGACATCGGGGCTCTAGCCGAGGCCTGCCACCATCTGTGTGACAGTATTGTCGCTGCTTCTCCCTGGGACCAGGAGCTGCCCCAGGGGGAAAGGGAAAGGCAGAGAGGAGCCACCAATGAGGGCTGAGGGAGAAACAGGATCTCTGGGCCAGGGGTCATCACTTTTTTCCATATCTTGATCTGCAGATGAAAGACCAAGCACACGGGCAGGAGGACAGGGCTTTGGGACTGCACCCACCCCTGGTTGGAGGTTCTGTGGTAAGGGCCCCCACCCCAGGGCAGGGGCCATGAGTTATTCACATTTCCGTATAGTCACTAGACCCGGGCCACAGAGACTAGGGTAAGTTCGCTGATGACTGGTGAAGACAAAAGGGTAAGTGGTGTGGCCCTAGCAGGCCTGAGGCAGGTCAGGAGCCGCCTCTTTCAAACAGCTTGGGTCCATTACTACCCTTACAGAAAACCTCTTGGGGGCTGGAGGACGGTACAGTAAGAACACAACCCTACAATCTGACCCATGTGCGATGGTTCCAGGTTCATGTCTGGAGACCTCCCTGAGCACTGGGCATGCATGTGTCCAGGGGCCAGGGCGGGCAGACGCTGGGATGGGTTGCAACAGCAAGACCTCATTGGAGGTGCTGTCACTCATTCATGAGAAAGAAAAAAAAATTCAATTTTTTTTTAAAGCCTTTCAGGGACCAGCAGATGGCTTAACGGTTATATCAGTGGACTTCCACATAGTTGACTGCAGTTCCAATCCCGGACCTGGTGGCTTCAAACTCACACTGGGCACATGTGCATACATGCCCAAATTCCCAAGAGAAGAATGGAGGAGAAGGGGTTGCAGGGTGGCCATCTCCCCGGGGGGCAATTTCTCACTTTCTGTCTCTCTGGTGAGTGCATACACCTTATAGCAAAAATCTCTCTCTCTCAAAAAAGAAGAAGCCTTTCAGGTCATGCTTTTACTCACAGAAGTCAAATTCTCCCAGCACAGAAGCATCTGTAAGAAACATGCTGCTATTTCTCCACCCAACCCCCGTGTGAGCCCCTATCCAGATCTGAACACTCCTGGGTAGCCAGAGTGGGAACAGCCTGCACCCTGAAAGCCTCTGAACAACTGAGGCTCTGCTCCCACGTCCCCAAATCAGAGAGGTCCAGGGCTTGGAAGCTGGAAGCCCTTGGCGATTTACAAGTGGCTGAGGCCAGAGAGGGGCAGAGATGGCAAGGAAGTGGCAGAGCAGGACCCAAGACCTGGGTCCCAGTGCCTTACACTGCCACCAACACCGCACACACCCCTGCCTTCCTTGGCCCCACTAGCAGACCGCAGCTCAGGTGTCCACTCCCGTCCAGCGGCCCCACCTCCTGGCCTTTCACACACATCACAGGTCATTGGCATGCTTCCTTCAGATGCCCTGGGTGCTCCTCTGCTCCTAATGCCCTGAGCAGTTTGGGAACCTGCTCTACCTCCCTCACCTGTGCTTCCCTCCCCAGCCCGGGTCAGAGCCAAACCTGGTACGTGCATGACTGAAGAGCTGGATGTGAGTTCAGTGGTCGACCCTGAACTTGTTGAGTCTCTATGTCCTCAACAGAAATAAGAACACAGGGTGGTGGCCGGGAGTAAGTGGCAGAATGGATGGCTCTGTGCAGTATCTGCCCTGTTACGTGCTCGGATGCATGGCAGATGACGATGGGGATTTCGGAAGCTCCCTGGGGGCCACGCCTGTATGGTCTTCCCTGCCCCAGCCCCGAGCGCAGCACTGGGAGCCCAGCAGGCCTATGACTGAGTGTGCACACATTCTGCACTCACTTTGCTGGAGTCCCTCCTCCTCTGAGGACGCCTCGCTAGGTTTAGAGGTTCCAACTCAGGCCCCTCTGCCTGCGCATCCCTGGCCTGTAGAATCTTCCAGCTC
>NW_006159505.1:5863668-5870062 GCF_000334495.1 Tupaia belangeri chinensis | reverse complement strand
CCAGTTAGGCATGGGGCCGAGGGTCAGCATGGCCCATGCCAACCCGGGAAAGGACTTTGCTTCAATTGGCAGCTCCAAGACATTGAGCTGCCTCCTGCCTTAATCCCCCTAGTTATGAGCTCACTCCCACTCCCGCCAATGAAATCCCCAGGTGGAAATTTCATAAACATCCTGCCCTCCAACCACTTAGTCAGCTCTGGAAACGCAAGGCAGAAAGAATTTCAGGGCCAAAGTCCCGGCTCTCCCGGCAGAATCACCAATGCGCACATCTGCACAAGCACGTCAGCATGTACCTCACTGGCATCTCGGTTCTGCCTCACCACCATCCTTGACTGCAGGGATTACTGCCCTTACTGTGCAGACGAGGACGTGGGTATTACTCACCCAGTGGTGGGAGACAAAGACTCAACCCTGACGTCTCAGCTCCAAATCCTCTCCCTCAGCTCCCAAATGGGCACACGCACATGACAGCTTACCGCTGGCCTTGCTGGGCTGTAATGACACGTCTACTCATCTGTCCTCCTATGGACGTGGATGGGGTTCGATTTATTCTTATGTCCTTGGAGCTAAGCATCGGGCCTGGCACAGGGCAGGTATACTATGTGAAGATTTCAGACGCTTGGACTACTGCCACCTTACCGAAGGACACTTTTCCCACACTTCAACTATTATTTGATCTGTTCTGACACCCTGTAAGGTCAACAGTTTAGATGGCATCATTCCTGTTTCATAGCTGCCCAGAAGCCCAGAGAGGTTCAGTGATCTGTCCAGAGTCACACAGTAAGGACAGGGGCTGGGCTCAGGACCCAGGTCATTCTTTTCATCATTGTTTTAAGACTTGCTGTATGTTGCCAGGGCTGCATTTGAACTCATGACCCTCTTGACTTAGGCTCCCTAATAGTAGGGATGACAGGAGCATGCCATTATACCTGGCTTGACCTGAAGTACTCTGACTGCAGCACCTGGCCTCCTCAATGACTCCATCCCTGGTGGAGGTGGGGCCTGGAAGGCTAGCAGCCTCATCGGAGGAAGACAGTCTAGTAGGAGGTGAGCAAAGTTCACAATGCCAAGTGTAGCTAGCAGGCCGGGCTCTGACCCTGCAGGGCCTTTCCCACCATTAGGTTTGGGTGTGCCAGTCCACTCATGTCCGAGTCCTCTTCTGTGATAGGGTGAGCACCTGGTATTGCTCCCAGCTGGATGCTGTGGGATCCCATGAGGTAAAGCAGAGACTCAGCTCTGGGACAGGCACTCGGCCGCCCGGCCGCCCACCACACGTCACTTCTTGCCCCTGTGGGTTATGGCTGGGGCTAGAGAAGAAAAGGAACTGAGTACCAGCAGATCTTAAGGCGTGGTAGGGGTCCAGATGGAGAAGAATCCAGAACGCATTCCTAAAGGCCTTGCACTCTCTCAGTCCATGTCTAGGGTCCTGCGAGGCTACTCTTCCAGGGAATCAGGAAAGGGAGCTGGAAGCCCACAGGGCCCAAAGCGGGCTAGAGCACTTGTGCTGCCTGTGACAGAACAGAGACTTGATGTCACATCAGCAGCTACCCCGGGACAAGTGGGCAAACTCCCCCCTCATCCTCCAGGCAGTCACTTCATCCTGCCTAAGTTGGTCCCCATGCTGCCACCTGAGGCTACTCTTCCAGGGAATCAGGAAAGGGAGCTGGAAGCCCACAGGGCCCAAAGCGGGCTAGAGCACTTGTGCTGCCTGTGACAGAACAGAGACTTGATGTCACATCAGCAGCTACCCCGGGACAAGTGGGCAAACTCCCCCCTCATCCTCCAGGCAGTCACTTCATCCTGCCTAAGTTGGTCCCCATGCTGCCACCTGCCTGCTGGCCATCCTGCCTAAGTTGGTCCCCATGCTGCCACAACCTCCCTGCTGGCCCTGTCTCCACCTGCCAGCCAAGCTGGGTGCCAGAGTGCAGACTAGGACCCCAGCGCTGCTCCCCAATTAAACCTATAAGACCAAGAGAGCTTTCCCGCCTAAAGGCTACCACTTTCCTCGGGGCCCTGCCTTTGCACGCTCACTCCCACTCCCGCCAATGAAATCCCCAGGTGGAAATTTCATAAACATCCTGCCCTCCAACCACTTAGTCAGCTCTGGAAACGCAAGGCAGAAAGAATTTCAGGGCCAAAGTCCCGGCTCTCCCGGCAGAATCACCAATGCGCACATCTGCACAAGCACGTCAGCATGTACCTCACTGGCATCTCGGTTCTGCCTCACCACCATCCTTGACTGCAGGGATTACTGCCCTTACTGTGCAGACGAGGACGTGGGTATTACTCACCCAGTGGTGGGAGACAAAGACTCAACCCTGACGTCTCAGCTCCAAATCCTCTCCCTCAGCTCCCAAATGGGCACACGCACATGACAGCTTACCGCTGGCCTTGCTGGGCTGTAATGACACGTCTACTCATCTGTCCTCCTATGGACGTGGATGGGGTTCGATTTATTCTTATGTCCTTGGAGCTAAGCATCGGGCCTGGCACAGGGCAGGTATACTATGTGAAGATTTCAGACGCTTGGACTACTGCCACCTTACCGAAGGACACTTTTCCCACACTTCAACTATTATTTGATCTGTTCTGACACCCTGTAAGGTCAACAGTTTAGATGGCATCATTCCTGTTTCATAGCTGCCCAGAAGCCCAGAGAGGTTCAGTGATCTGTCCAGAGTCACACAGTAAGGACAGGGGCTGGGCTCAGGACCCAGGTCATTCTTTTCATCATTGTTTTAAGACTTGCTGTATGTTGCCAGGGCTGCATTTGAACTCATGACCCTCTTGACTTAGGCTCCCTAATAGTAGGGATGACAGGAGCATGCCATTATACCTGGCTTGGCCTGAAGTACTCTGACTGCAGCACCTGGCCTCCTCAATGACTCCATCCCTGGTGGAGGTGGGGCCTGGAAGGCTAGCAGCCTCATCGGAGGAAGACAGTCTAGTAGGAGGTGAGCAAAGTTCACAATGCCAAGTGTAGCTAGCAGGCCGGGCTCTGACCCTGCAGGGCCTTTCCCACCATTAGGTTTGGGTGTGCCAGTCCACTCATGTCCGAGTCCTCTTCTGTGATAGGGTGAGCACCTGGTATTGCTCCCAGCTGGATGCTGTGGGATCCCATGAGGTAAAGCAGAGACTCAGCTCTGGGACAGGCACTCGGCCGCCCAGCCGCCCACCACACGTCACTTCTTGCCCCTGTGGGTTATGGCTGGGGCTAGAGAAGAAAAGGAACTGAGTACCAGCAGATCTTAAGGCGTGGTAGGGGTCCAGATGGAGAAGAATCCAGAACGCATTCCTAAAGGCCTTGCACTCTCTCAGTCCATGTCTAGGGTCCTGCGAGGCTACTCTTCCAGGGAATCAGGAAAGGGAGCTGGAAGCCCACAGGGCCCAAAGCGGGCTAGAGCACTTGTGCTGCCTGTGACAGAACAGAGACTTGATGTCACATCAGCAGCTATCCCGGGGCAAGTGGGCAAACTCCCCCCTCATCCTCCAGGCAGTCACTTCATCCTGCCTAAGTTGGTCCCCATGCTGCCACCTGCCTGCTGGCCCTGTCTCCACCTGCCAGCCAAGCTGGGTGCCAGAGTGCAGACTAGGACCCCAGCGCTGCTCCCCAATTAAACCTATAAGACCAAGAGAGCTTTCCCGCCTAAAGGCTACCACTTTCCTCGGGGCCCTGCCTTTGCACAGGCTATCCCCTCTGAGGAAGATGACAAAGGTACCTCCTTTTCTTTTCTCTCATGCAAATGCTCACTTACCTGATCTGAAAGCCTCAGGAGGCCCTCCCAGTATAACCTGCCCCTTGTCCAACAAAAAGTCCCCTCTCTCTGGGCTCCCATGGCTGCTGGTACTATGCTACCTCATGGTTTGTGGCTCTCTACAAATCTGTGTCCAACTCCTTGCCTACCTGGGGCCTGGACCATGTGAGAGGATAAACCAGGTGATGAAAGTCATGGGCAAAAAGCTTCCTTTGCTTAGGGAGGAGCACAATGATGGGCCCAACTGTGCAGGAAATCTAGGGCACTGCAGGAGGTGAAACAGAGTTAAGGACCAGAGTCCTTAACCAGAGTCCCCCCTTCTTCAGTCAGCGCAGCTGAACTAATGTGATGTGCACGGTGCAATGCATACAGCAGATCACCCCGCATGTTGTTAGGACATGCAGCTCATCGTTCTATTTAACTTTTGCAGCAGAGCAGTGGCGCGAAAATTAGTGTCATCATTTGAAGGGTGAAGAGACAGAACCGGCAGGTAGAGTCACTGGTCCCAGTCACAGAGGTAGGGAGAACTAGGTGGGAGAGAAACCCAGGTCCTTCTGACTCTGGGAAGGTCAGTGTGCTTGGCTTCTGGAATGGTCTCCCAGTCTCTGGCACTGCTTGGCCAGAGACAATTCTTGGAATTACCAATGCTAACCTGCTCTGCCTGTTAAAGCCCTCTAGCATCTCTTGCTGCCCACAGTGGAGGTTCAAATCCCAGCCTTGCAATCAAGATGTACTCCACCCCCTCAAGATCTTGTATCTGGCAGTCCACAATACTGCCCAGTCTTATGCTTTTAGGACTCATGGAGTCCTGAACACACTGCCCCTCCCTGTGGGAGCTCCCCCCCCCGCCCCTTTTTTGTTCTCACTGACTTCAAAATCCTGAGCAGTAGCCTCCCCCATCAGGCTCCTCCATCAGGTTACTCCCAGGAAGTCTCTTAGAACTTGCTTTGGCCTGGGGTTCCAGAGCGGGCATAGCCCAGCCCCGCCCTAAGAAAGGATAAGTAAACGTCTCAGCACATCCCTTGCTTTGAACCAGAAGTTACAGTTAAGAAGAAAATAATCTGGACTCTCTCCACCTGCATTCTATCATTTAAAAGGTAAGGGGGAAAACCATCAAGCTTGTCCCTCCCGTCTGACTCACCCATCAGCTTTTGCCTTTCCCTGGTGCTGGAGGAAGTTGTAGGTAGAAACCATGTGGAATCAGGGCTCCCCCAGGTCTTGCCTTCCAGGTCTTCCTTTTGTAGGAGCAACCTAATGGCTGGGAATTGGGCAAGGCAGGATGGAGATGCAGATTATCCAGGTTCTGGGATCTCAAGCAGTCAACCAGAACAAGAAAGGAGGACCGGTTCCTCAACACCTCCCCTTCCAGAAGGGGAAGTCCAGTGCCCACAGTCACCTCCTTCGGGGGTAGTGGCCTGTGCCCCTCCCTCCTGTCCGCAGCACCCACAAAGTTATAGTTTAAAGTCTGGAATTGGGGGTGCAGAGATTTTAGGATTATCTTCACCACTCAGGGTCAAAAGACCAGTAGGCGCCTGCCATGTGAGCCCTCCCTCTCTGGTCTGTTTGGAGTTCTACTTGTCTAGATTTATCCAAAGGGCACAGTGCCTAGCCAGGAAGGCTAGAGAAGTTCCTCAGTCACCTCCTTGCCTCCAAGTGTGTGTGGGGGGGTCTGCCCCCAGCTCAGCTGTGCAGCACAGGGTACCCAGATGGCAAGCTCTGTCCCAGAGGGAGTCCTCACTCCATCCAGGACAAAAAGGCCTGGACTCCCCCAGGCTAGTGGCTATTCTGTTGGAAACCAGTGTCCAAGGTTCCCACACCTCCAAGTCCAAACCGGGTCTTGAGAGCCCAGATCTGGGCAGTCATGGGCCTCTCAGCTAAGGATGGAGGGCTGGTCCCCAACTCGGGGGCGGGGCTGCAACTCGCCATGCAAACCCATCTCAGCAAGACACCCACTCTCTGAAAGTCGCCAGCAGCCCTGTCTTCCCTTTCTCTCCCCTCCCCTCCCCAGGAGGCTGGATCGTGCTCCCAGACTTGCGGATGGGTGGCGCGCTCCGCCCAGCCCCGGTGCTGCGACCACCCACCGGCCTACCCAGTCCCGTCCAGTTCCCTTTTGGCCCTGTTCTGGGAGGTGGAGAGGGGGCAGGCTGCTGACGCCCCTCGGCAGGGCTGCAGCGAGGAGCCAGGCTGTTGCCGAGGAACCCGGAGAAAAGTTTGAAGCTAAGTCGGGCCCGGGTGGACAGCGGGGAGCGAGGAACTGGGGGGGCGGCTGCTTGCGGCGCGCACACTCCACGGCCACCACCCCCGACACGTCGACAGGCTCAGGCACAGCCGGCCCCGCGCCCCGCGGACACACAAAGGCACGACAGACGCACGTCCCCGACCCCGACCCTACAAAGCCCGGTAACGGCGAGCCGTACGTGTGCACAAAGACCCCCGAGGCGCACGCCCATGCCTGAGGACGCAGCCTTTGTCCCCTGGAAGCCCTCTCACCCGGGCCGGGGCCCCACTGCGGCCGAGCCGCGGGGTCCGGCCGGCTGCACCCCGGTGCAGGAAAAGTTGAGGGGCCCCTCCAAGCCCCGCTCGCCCGGTGCGGGCGAAGCCCGTCTACCGAGAGGGCGGCGAACTGGGGCCGGGGCCCG
>NW_006159505.1:5852648-5863564 GCF_000334495.1 Tupaia belangeri chinensis | reverse complement strand
GGCCTTCCGTGCGCGGCGCGCCGCCCCGCCCCCAGCCTGCCGAGCTAGGGTTCCACCCTAGGGAGCGTCTCCAAAGAGCGCGGCTCCCGCTCTCTTTCCCGGCCTAGCTCTAGCTTCCTGCCTCTTGGGCTCCCTTCCTTCCCCCCCTGCAGGCCGGACAATCTCGGCAGATGGCCGCACTGCTGGCCACATCAGGAAGACGTAGTAAAGTTCTGGGCAAAGAACTAGGTGGGTGAGGGCTTTCCCTTCTCGAGTTGACCGCCACCTCCTCTCCCCATTTTTAAAAGAGAGAAAAGAGAGCCAGAGACATTAGTGAGCCAGAGGCTAAAAATCAGAAGCAGAGAAAGATGCTGGAAGAGGAGCCCATGGAGCAGAGCGGGGAGACCGACTCAAGCAGAAAGAGGAGGGGAGCGGCGGAAGGAGGGAGGGCGCCCACAGACAAGGCTTTTCTGGAGGAAACATGGCCTTTGGTTGGGTCTCTAGAAGGGAAACTGCCCCTGGGGCTAGGTTGCGGTTTTGGTCTCTTTCTGCTCTTCAGCCCAGCCTCTCTTGCCCTTTATGCTAAAAGGACAGGGGAGCATCTATAACCCCTTTTTAAGGGATGTGGGGAGAGACTACCTGGGAGGCATTTTCAGTCAGAGGGAGTTGAGTATGAGCTGCTGACCTGGGCGGTAGGGGCAGCTCTCAGGCACCTGGGAGACGCTGCGGAGGGGACCAGGGAGGCTTTGGGCTTGTGCCCATCCTCCCCAGAGCTTCTCCCTTGCTTTGGAGAACCTCCAACCCTCCCCGCAGAGATCAGGCTATGTTCTCCCTGCAGAGGCCCAGACTTGTTGTACCCACTCTTTCTGTTCCTTTCCTCAGTACATTTTCTTTAATTGAAAACAAAATTTACTTGGGAGTACGTGCACGTGGGTGTGTGCGCACTGGTGCACGCCTGTCTGCTGAGGGCAGGGAGACAAGTAGAGAGGTGATGAGTAGTAGAGGCCCCTGCCTCGGCCTTGGCAGCAGCATCCACCCACTGCCTAGAGAATAAAGTGGTCCTGCAGGTCCCCAGCCCGTACTCAAAGTTGTGTGTTCCTGGGGATTTGCCTGAGCTGGGACCCAGGGCCCTGCCAGGCAGGGAGGTATAGGGAGAAGGCCAGGAGCCTGGTCTTAGCTGTGAGGGAACAAGGAGAGTTCCCTTGCCCTTTTCCACCCATGTCCCACTAGTTTCAATCCCGGCTCCCAGAGCTGGCAGCCCTTCCAGAATCTTCCAGCCAGACTCCTCATCAGTCTTTGAAATGCTACCACAGTCTTTTTCCATCAGGTGTCCTCAAGGGGGCTTCAACGCTGTGCCCCCTGGAGCCCTCTGGAGTCAGCACCCTCCCATCCCCCACTCCCCTCGCCCACATCCCCACCCAAGCTGCCAACAGGAGGGAGAGCTGAAATCAACATCTGGAGAGAGCCAAGCACTGCAGGTCCTAGCCCTGCCATTTAGCCAGCCTTGGGGGACTTAAGACAACTTAACTAACCTCTCTGAGTTGCCACAGCAGTAAAGTACCATGTGAAACTGCCCTGGAACTGCTCAGGGACTGCCCCAGGGGCCAGCCAGGTGTAAAGAGCTGTCTATCCTGTTTACCTCTTTTGAGAGGCTCCTTTGGGGACCTGCAGCCCAGCTGGCTGGACCATGCCTGCAAAGGGGGTGGCAGCCAGTGGCCCTGGGTTCCCAGGAAGTTGAGAACTTTTCCGCTGAGTCTGTTTTATGCTCTTGTGAGGAATAAAGAGGGTAATTTAGGTAAAACATTAGTCTGGCTGGCTGGAAGCTCTGTGTGGGCTTATTGCTAAGATGTCTGCCATCAGGGATTGGAGTTGAGGCTGGGGAACCCCTCTAGCTTGGGAGGGGAGCGGACAGGAGAGTGGCTCTCTGACTTGTCTAGCCTATGGGTCTGCTGACTCCCGTTTCAGGGCCCCTGACTGCCAAGACCCTTGTATGCAGGCTCCAGGCCCCCTCCAGAGCCTCTCACATAAGTAACATAAATAACATAAACCTGGTAAACAAGCCTTCTCACTTTGGCTGGTCCCTGGGCACTTCCACATTCATCATTTCCCTTGATCTTCCCCACCTTGAGGTGGCCTCCAGGAGCTTCCTGGGAAATCCCCTCAGCATCCCCCCTCCCCCATCTCTGTGCCTCTGGTTCATCTCCCAGCTTCAAGGCTTCTCCCCTGCCCTGTCTGCTGCCACACTGCCCCCACTCCACCAGTGCATGACCTTTGTAAACTGCAAATCTGCAAAACGAACCTGACATGAGCTGCTGAAAACCTTTCAATGGCTTTGGTATGCCATGCCTATGTGCACAACCTCCCCCTTCCCCACCTCTTCTGTCAGTTGTGGCCACCTCCTCTTATACAGCCCAAGCTGTAGTCTTCTTGTCACTTGGAAATGAGGGGGAGGGACTTGCAGGCGGTAGTGCCTTTGCATTCTTCAAGTGTTTGTCCACTGTCTCCTCTCCCAGGAAGCCCACTGTTTGGCAAAGTTGTCTGTCCTATTATGTTGCCTTGACCTTTGTACATAAACATTGTCATTGTCACCATTGTGGCCATCCTGGCTGCTGTGTCATGCTGGAGTCTGAGCTGGATACTCTTAAGATTGTTACATCATTTGATCCCAGCAAGCACCACCCAAGTTGATGCAGGGGAGGCCCACAGTGGGGAGGGATCTGTCCCCGGCTGCACAACCAGGACAGGGGTTGGGGCTCCATTCCTTGCTCTTCTGCAGAGTCATCTCCCCAAAGAGCAGACTGTGTTGTAGCAGAGAAGCCTTGCAACCCCGGGGGCCCAGACTAGTCATTGGGCCATCTCTTCTAGCTCGAGACGTCAGGCAAGCCACTTCCTTCCCCAGCCTCAGTTTCCTTACCTGTGAAATGAGGATAAAAGCCTTGCCTTGGAGCCAGCGGCTGATGTGGTAGTGAAGGCACTGGATTCCCACAGGGCCAAGTGACAGCTTGTCCTGGACTCGGCAGCTTGCTTTCTCACTTTCTATCTGATGAGTACATGTGCCCTATAGCAAGTTAAGAAATAATAATCAATAAAATTAAATAAATAATTCTTAAAAGAAAAGAAAGAAGCCCTCACAGGGATATTGGGAGATAAAATATATTAATGCAGATGCAAAAGTGTAAATTGTATAAATTGCTGTGTGCTTTTTAAATTTAATTAATTAATTTATTTATTTATTTTTAGTTTGCTATAGGGCACGAGCACTCACCAGAGAGAGACCAAGAGAGAGAAATAGGGAAGGTGGGAAAGCAAGCCACAAGGTCTGGGACTTGAACCATGGTTGGTCATGTAGGAGTCTAGCACTCTAACCACCATGCCACCTGCTGACCCTGCTGTGTGTGAAGTTTTTTTAATTATTTATTTCCTTTATTTTATTTATCATTATATTTATTTTCAATTTGTTCAGAGGGAGACAGAGAGAGAGAGAGCAAGCAAGCCAGCAGGTCCAAGACTGAGCCGTGGTCAGCCATGTGGGAGTCCAGCACCCTTAACCACCACAATGCCACCTGCTGGCCCTGCTACTGTGTATTTTTAATGGACTTACCTACCCAGGACCAGCTGCACTGTGGGGCAGGGTAATCGGCTGAGTAGTTGGCTGAGTATCTTTTTATCATAGAACTCTCAACTGAGTGTCAAAAGGCACCACTAGTCCCTATGGCTGCCTCTCTCCTGTGTTTTTCATCATCGCTGTCAAGCCCTGACAGACACCCTCCAAGTCCTACATATCTCCACAAGCCCCTGGGATTTCAAACTTCCTTTTTTCTTTCTGCTGCATTTTCTTCTTTCCACCTGTCAGAGCTGCCAGGTCTGAAGTTAACAGCACATCGGACCACATGAAGAAACGATAGAAAAGAAGAACTGGAGAACAGTAATGTGTTTCTACACCTCGCTCTGGTTCTGTGGATCTGGGTGGCAACAGGTCACGTGGCTCGTGTTTTTTTAGGAGCTGCTCTGATATTTCAGCTTGAGGGCTGCGGTGCATGCAGAGCACCTCAGAACTGGCAAAGTCCTTATTTTAGACCTCTGAGCAAACTTCCTAAGAAGTTCATTATTCCCTCCATTTGGAAGTGACTCATCCAGGGTCACACAGCTGGCTGGACCTTACAACTGGCTCCTCAGGTAATGCCAACTCTTCTTCTGCAGGTAGAATTCTGTGCCTGGGCTTTACTGGTGCCCCAGCAATCACGACGTGACAAATACTCTTCCTTTCCTCCCAAATCAAATGCTTCCCTGAATATTTCTCTCCCACTCTTCCACCTCCATGGTTTTTCTCATGCCCCGAATGCCTTTCTCAGCCCAGCCTCCTAGCTGCGGTCCACCTATTCCTCCTTCTTCATAGGACCTTTCCATTGCTCAGGTTCTCTTCCTTTGAGCCGGGAAGCACTCAGTGTTTGCCTTAGTGCCCTGCTCTCTGACCCTCCTGCCTCATTCTGGGACTCCAAGGTCCCCAGCCATTGGGTCTCCTTGCAGATTCTGGCACTTCTTTGCTGCCTCCGGGTCTTCATTCCTCTTTGCCTCTTATCGAAGTGCTCCTTGCCCTGTCCCGTTTCTTTTCTTTCCTTCTTTCTTCTTTTTATTTTAGAATGTTTGCCATAGGGTGTGTTCACTTGCAGAGAGAGAGACTGAGACAGTGAGAGGGAAAGTGAGAACTCACTCTCTAGGGGGAATGACCACACTGTAATCCCTTTTCCTCCATTCTCCTTCAGGGATCTTGGAAACACACACACACGCACACACACACACACGTGCCCAACAGGATTTTCAAGCCACCGGGTCCGGGACTCCAACCATGGTCAGCCATGTGAGAGTCCAACAGTATAACAACTATGCCATTTGCTGGCTTCCCCGTTTCTTATCCAAAATTCAGCTGGGTATCACCTCTTCCCAGATGTCCTTCTTGACCTCCTCAATCCTTTAGTCTGCCATGGGGAGCCCTTCCTCTGTATTGCCATGGTATACACAAGAGCATTCATTCATTCATTCATTCATTCATTCATCTTGGCAAAGTGCAGAATTTGGAGACAAATCCCTCTGGTTTGAATCCCAGCTTCAGAGTGGGCAATCCCTAAACCTATCTCTCCACCTTGTCTTCTCTGTAAAATGAGGGAAACAATAGTCACGTCCTTCTTGTAAGTATTAAATAAATTAACCCATGCAGATTGTGTACAACGATGCCTGGAATACAGCAAACACATGATGAATGTTGGTGACTGTGCTTACAATTTGTTAGTTCATTCCACAGCATAGGAAACACATTTGTAAAATGACAAGGAAGACAATTCTAGGACAATGGCAGAGGAGGAAGCATCAGAAATCTGTCTCCCAACCTAGACAACAGTTGTGTGGCTGTTGATGAAACCGTTTTGGAACTCTGAGATCTGTTGAAAGCTTAAACTTCCAGGGGAAGGTTTGGAGATAAAATTGTGGCTAATTTCAGCTCTCAACACAGTATCAGCCACCTCCACTCCATCCTCACCGCAGGGAGCATGTGTTCTTAGAGCAACCTGTGTACAGTCTGAGAGAGCAAGAATGGGCAAAAAGGATCCTGGCCTAAACACTGGATGCTACGCTCTCATTACTGCTTCTGAGCAAAGAGATACAGGGAACAAAAGAAAAGTCTGTTAACCAAGAATCCCATCTCTGGCAAAACTGTTCTTTAAAAATGAGAGAGAGGGCCAGCCCTCACAGTGGCTAAGGGAGCCGGATCCCACATGGCCAATGGTTGTTCAAGTCCTGACAACAGTTCAAATCCCAGCCCCAGTGGTTTGACTAACACACTGGGTGCATGTGTGTGCATGCCCCAAATCCTAATAGATTGGAGAAATGGAGAAGGGATTGTGGTGTGACCATGCTCTGTTGGGAAGCACCCTCTACCTCCTGTCTCTTTGTCTCTCTCTGGCAAGCTTACATACTCTCTGGTAATAAAAAAAAAAAAAAAAAAAAAAGAAGAAGAAGAAGAAGCGAGAGCAAAATTAAGACATCTCCAGGTAAACAAAAGCTGAAGGCATTAATTACCACTAGACCTGCCATGCAAGAGCTGCTCATAGCAGTCCTGGGGGGTAAAATGAAAGGGCACTAGATAGTAACTGAAGTCCTATGAAGAAAGAGAGATCTCAATAAAGATAAATACATGGGCAATTATGAAAGCCAGTATCATTGTAACGATGGTTTGTAACTTCACTTTTTGTTTTCTGTATAATTTAAGAGCCTATTTTTAAAAAATGCTGTAAGGCATATGCATTTGCTAGAATTTGCTGGAAAGAGACAGAGAGTGGAAAATGGGAAATTACAACCCCACGGGGGATGGCTGCACTCTCTTCTCCTTCATCTCCTTCTGACATTTTGGACTCACGTGCACCCAGAGTGCTTTTCAAATTGCCGGGTCTAGGACTTGAACTGCACAATTGGCCATGTGGGATCCATCCACCTTAACCACCACAGCACTGGGTTGCCCCAAGACTAATCATTTTTAAAAATTAGTAGTTTAATTTTAAGGCACAAAATGAAAAAAGATGTAATTTTGTGCCATCATAATTGAAAGGGATGAGAAAGAAGCAGTTAAAGGAACAGTTTGGTATGTTATTGAAGGTAGGCTAGTATCAATTTACATTGGAGTGTTAGAAGTTTAGAACGTCAAATGTAATCTCTACGGCAACCACAAATAAAATAGCTATAGAATATGTACAACAGGCAATGAGAAAGGAATTGAAATGTTTCACTATGAAAAAGTCAATACACACAAAAGAAGACAGAAATGCAAGACATGAAGGACAAAATGCTGTAAGGCAGGTAGAAGACAAGGAAATGACTGACGGAATCCGATCCCTCTTTTTTTTTAAAGAGGTTTTTGCCTCAGGGTGTGTGCACTCACCAGAGGAAGAGAGAGACAGAGACAGTGAGAGGGAAAGTGAGAAATCGCTCCTCATGGGGGATAGCCACTCAGCAGTCCCTTCTCCATTCTCCTCCTGGGATCTCGGGCACATACATGGACCCAGCATGAGTTTCAAACCACCAGGGCTGGGACTCAAACTGGAGTCGCCCATGTGGGAGTCCAATGATGTAACCACTTTGCCATCTGCTGGCTCCACAAATCCCTCTTTCTAAGTAATTATTTTAAATGTAAATGGATTAAACTCTCTAATCAAAACAAGAGACTAACATGGATGAGAACACATAAGCCAGGTATGTGCTCTCCACAAAAGATTAAAAGATTAATCTTTTAATAAGTAAAGAAAATGAGTATATTTAATACCACTGAACTGTATGCTTAAACATGGTTAAGATGACAATGTATGCGTATTTCACCACAATCAAAACAAAGAAAAAAGAAATTGAACAACAGCAGACTAGACGGGGAAATGAAAGCAAGTGCTTATTTGTAAGGCCCAGAATACAATGTGGAGTTACAGAGGCTTGAAAGGCATAAAGGGAACAAAACGAAAGAGGCTGTGGCCTTTGGTGTGGGGAAAGACAGAAGGGAGGGAGGCTCCTTCAGCTGGATCCATGCCAGAGATCTCTGGTTGGCCATCTGGGCAGGAGACTCTGGCTTGTAATCAATTCAAGAAAGGCAGTTTTAGCTTTAATCAAAATCAAAAACAAAAAATGTTAAGAGAACTTTGCTTACAGCCAGGAGACAGGTTAGGATTCTGTTAATAGTAGGTACATGAACCTATCGACAGCTCAAGACAGGACAAAAATCTTTAAATCTGGAAAACAAAGCATAGAAGAAAATCAGTAATGTTTCAGTCAAAAGTTATTAAATTCTCTTTGACCAGTTCAGGCTCATGTACTTAATCTGTCTTCTGTTGTGGTCCAATCTTTCCATTTCCCCTACTATTAAGTTGGCCATTTTCTTAGTTGTTTTTAAACTTGTATTTTGGATGGGAAATCGCATTTTGTATGCTGTGATGATGTCCAGTGAATTAATGTAAAATAAATTAATAAACTAAAAGAGTCAATTCAGTCAAATGGTCCAAGGCCTCAGTGTCCTAATTAGCTTATTTGGTGGTGTTGGTATGTGGTCAAGAGCAAATTGTCCCCAGGTCATTGCCGGAGCTTGCCTTCTGTTGGAGACCAGGTCCACACCGAAGATGCTCCCCAGTCCATTATGGCTGCCAGGCACCCTTTGATTCAGGGACCTCTGCTCTCATCCCTGCACCCAGGAGCTAAGCTGACCAGCACGTGCAGACAGTATGTGAACCCTTCCACCACCATGAAGGCAGCACAGGAGCTGGAGGGCCATGGGGTCAGATTACAGGTATCTTACCTATTTTCTTCCCCACTTTACAGATGAGAGACTGAGGTCCAGAGAGGGGGAGTGGCTTGTCCAGGTCACTCTGAGCAGAAAAGCTTCTAGACTCCCAACCAAGAGAGTAGTAGTGTGCGTGTACGTGTGTATGTGGTATTTTAGGCAGAGTCTCACTCCATTGCCATCTTCCTGCCTTGGTCTCCGGAGTAGCTGGGACTATAGTCACACACCACTATACCAGCTCTTTTAGGACAGGCTGGGATCAAAACTGGGCCTTCCAGGTGACCTCAGCAGTAATGTCGAGTACACGCACCGTGACTGGGCCAAGAGCCCTATCCTCTCCACATTACCACTGTAACTGTGTATTTTCTCTCCTGTCCTGTCCTTCCATCTGTCTGTGCTGTAGCCACCCATCCATTCATTCATCCAGCAGATGTTTCCCCACTGAGCCTCTAACGCTTGTCAGACCTTGTGCTGGGCTCTAGGAGCTCCAGTCAGGATGAGCACACTGATGCAGGGAGTGGCCGAACCTGAGCTAAACAATGGTGACTTTAAAGAGGAGTAAAGGCACAGACCTGCTTGCTTAGACTGGTGCTTGTTTAGAACTGCAAGAACCTCAAGACGCAGGATGCTCCACCCCTGCAGTCAGTAATAGAAAACCTGGCAGCTTCTCCCTTCCCCTTTGCCATATAAAGAATAAAGCTGGGAATGGCTCAGCGCTGCAGCTATCTCCATCAGAGACGCCCAGATCACCCAATCCCTGCTTTTCTCTGCTTGTGTGTCTGTCTGTTTTTTCCAAATCCACCGTTGCTCCCACTTGGAGCCATCTCCTTGCCACACAGGCCGAGGCACACTGACCCTGACATATCTTAGGTCTGAAGAATTTTGGATGCATGCTGGAAATCGTGCAGAGCACTCAGAGCAGAGAGGGCCAGGCTCTAGTCGGAATAGTCAGACAGGGGTCAGCAGGTAAAACTTGGCTGAGAGACCTGCTGGGCAAAGAGGGCTGGCAGTGCAGCCTTTGTGGAGAAGTTGAGGGGGTTCCAGGCAGGTGGAGCGGCAGGGCCAAGACAGGAGGAGCAGCAGCACATGGTTCAGCATGGCTGGGGTATAGAAACTGGGTGCCCAGCATGAACAGGTCTCAGAAAAGAGGAGCAGGATGTGGGACATAGAGCCCTATGGGCAGGCTGATGGGACAGGCCTTGGTTCCACCTGCATGGGAGTCACAGATGGTCTCAACATCATCAGAGGTGCTCAGCTGAGAGAGCCCAGTGAGACCCAGTACCTGGGAGGGTGGAAGCCCTGGGGACCTTGCTCACCTCGTATTAGCCTGTTATCCCCTCTGTGAAGTCTGAAAACTAACTCTCTCTCATTTTTAAGCCCTCCCCTTATGGGCAGGTATGCTTATGCCCTCCTGCTTCTGTCCTCTGTCCATCTGTCTCTCCTTTAGTATATCAGCCCTTGTCAATTACTCAGACTCCCTTGTCCTGTAATCACAGAGTCCCAGACTCAGGATTCCTATCCTTTCTGCAACTTGACCCCAGTGAGAACAGCTTATTTAATGTCAACGTATGTGTAGGGCACTTTCAGCTTTCAAAGCCCTTCTGTTGTCTTACGGGCTCCTCACTTGAATACCCTTTTTCTGAAAGGACATCTCATCAACAGCATGGCCCAGAAGCTTCTGAACAAGGTCAAGAGGCCTCCAGGGCCAATGAACTCAGGAAGCTCTGTTATCACACCTGGGTTGCGTTATGATGTTATTATGTACAAAAGGCTGTGTGTTCAAGGCACTAGAACAAACAGAACTCTAAGGCGTTATCTCCTTGGGAGGTTGCTCTCAGAAAGTACTAGAATCAGTCCTAGCTAGAAGCGAACAGGTTCTATGAACAGGTTCTATGAACAGGTTTATTCATTTTTTGATGAAAACCCATAGTAAGATATGCATATTGACAATTCTTACTCTCACCACTTTTCACATATTCTTTCCTATTGCGTTCTATCCCACTAGCAATAGCAATGGTGGTCATGACTCTAAAAAGATTTAAAATCACTCTGCTTTAGTCACTCTTGTGTTAAAACAAGACGGAAGAACAAAAGCACCCCTCTTCCAGCCTAGCTGTCTGCACTCCTGTGCCGATCTCTGATCTCTGACCAGAACAACCTCGAGCATTTTCTGGGTCCCACGCTGCCTTGCATCAGCCCAACCTGCGAAACGGCAGTCTAGGGCCTGTGTTTTCACTTGCTTACCCTCCAGTCTCCCTTCCAGAAAGCCATATGCTGCCCTCCCAGCTTCACCTCCGAGTTGTGACAATACACAGCCATTTGCACCTGGGGACTTTCGTCTCTCTGCTCCTTATATTCTTCCCACATACTGGCTGCTCCTTCTTGGTCCCCCGTCCACACATGACTGTTCCCCAAGTTCTGCCTCACACCCCAAATACTCTCACACTGCGCTGGTCTCCTGGAACCACCACCCACCCTCCTGCTGCTGCAGAGCTGCAGATCTGGATGCCCAGCTGTGCCTCTCAGGTCTCCCTCTTTCAGACGAGCTACCAGCCCACTCAACGTCTCCACGCTGGAGCCTGGCAGGCCTCACACTCCGCCTGCCTGAAACAAAGCAGACTCCTTCCCA
>NW_006159505.1:5849686-5852573 GCF_000334495.1 Tupaia belangeri chinensis | reverse complement strand
TCTTTCCCAAAGTTGCCCCTCCTGAGTCCTCATCTTGGTGAGCCATGCCACCACCCACCCAGCAATATACACCAAAGACCTAGGGGTGCACCCAAGACTCCCTGCCCCATAGTCAGCCCATACCTACCCTTCTCAAATCCTCTTCTCTCTGTCTGCATCACCTGATCCCAGGCCAGGTGACCCATGTCTCTTACTGGACCATGGAACCTGCTTCCTCAAGATCCCTGTGCCTGCATCTCATCACCTCTAGACCAAGTTCAAGGAAGAAGGTTACTTCTAATATGCAAGTCTGATTTTGCCTCTAACTAGTTTTATGTTTTTCCACAACTCCGTTGCTTTCAGGATGCAGTTGCAATCCTTCACCATGACAGGAAGAGCCCTGTGCTTTCTGGCCCAGTCCACCTCTTCTGCCTCACTTCACCCCTGCAGCTCTGTTTCAGTCACACACAAACACCTTTGGGTCCTTGGGGAAGAGGAAAAGGTCTTGTCTTCTCATGCCATTCTCATATCCAGGAGGGAAGATTATTCAGCCAACCATCGTCTTACATCTAGTTGACCGAAATGAGGGCACATGTCTTCACTTAGACCACCACTGGCAAAGGGGAAGATATTTCCGTTGTTGGCTTGGACCAACCCTGTGATGGGGTACCTCTATTGACTGCCTCCCAGCCTTGGCACCTGCTGTCTTTCTCGCTGGGACACTGGCTGAAGCTTATGGTGAACTCTGTGAGTCTAGGGACTCTTGTGCTCATTGCTGTGCTGCAGCATTAAGCTTGTTGCTTGTTGTAGGTGCTCAATGGGCATCTGCTGAAAATGGCATGTTAAAACCATAGTCAGAACTGCAGCATTAGGAAAAGACCTGGGTGTTTACAGTCTGCTACTGTCAGAGCCATATGCTATTGGAGTCATGCAAGTATTGTGATCGGACTCACAGAATCCAGTCCCACACATGGGACACGAGGGTGTTTCAACTCCACCACTTCCTGGTTGTGATCTCTCTGACTTCAGTTTAAGTTCTTATAAGGGCTGCGAAGAGGCCCTGCCCTGCCCATTCTGGGGCAGTGTGAGCCACCAGACTATAGAGTCTGGCTGTGAATGTACACAACTTGGCCACTCTGTGACAGGGCTGGGGACAGGTGTCTGACTTGAGTCTCTTTGTAACCAAACAACTGCTAGGACTCTAATAGAAGACCTTGGTTAGGTTATTTAGTCCAACCTGACTGTACTTTTGGGCCTATTTCCCTGGGAGCCTAGACGGATTGAGCCTCTGCCCCAGTCTGGCATGCATCTGTGTTCAGGTTGGGCCTGCAGACAAGGACACCATCCCTTCAGGATTCTTTACACTCAAGACAGGCCCAAGTGCTATAGAAGCCTGGATTTTACAGATGGGGAAACTGAAGCCAGGGGGGTGGGGTGGGGGTGGGAACTTGTCCAGGGTCACACAGCATACTGGGGTAGAATCCACTAGAATCCATTCCTTTGGGCTCCTTGCCAGGCTCTTTCTTAAATCCCAACCTCCCTAGTTCTGCACTACCCGAAGGCCTGTGCTTTGGTCTGAAACAGCAGGAACGGTGCATGGAGTTTCTGAGGGTCGTGACAGTCCAAGCCTGTTCCCCAGATGGTAGCAGACTGTTTCATTCTGGGCCCACCAGCTAAGCAGAGAGTCTTGGTTGATTATTTTTTTACATGACCACAGCAAGAACATGTCCACAAAGCAGTTCTCACACCCTCTGTAAGATGAAGAGAAGGAAAGAAACATTCTCATCATGCTGTGGGCTGAGGGCACTCAAATTACCTGACTTTAAAAAAGATTTTTGCCATAGGGCATGAGCACTCACCAGAGAGAGACAGAGAGAAAGTAAGAAATCACTCCCTGGGGGGATAGCCATTTCACAGTCCCTCCTCCTCCATTCTCCCCTTGGGATTTTGGGCATGCACGCATATACACCTGATGCAACTTTTAAGCCATCAAGTCCAGGACTCAAACTGCTTATTTCTGTTGTTTAGATGAGGAAACCAGGGCCCAGAGAGGTAAAATAACCTTCCCAAAGTCCCACAGCTCCCAAATGGAAGGGCCAAGTTTGAACCCCAGCTCTGATTCTGAGGCCCTGGCTCGTCCTGCAGTACCACTCAGTGTCTCCTCTGCCTCATGCGCTGGGAAGTAGACAGAGCAGAGAGGCTGATGGGAAAATAGGTGGGCCAAAAAATATGGTGGCTCTGCAAGGGAAAGTGGGGAAGTACTCGACTTGTAAATCATTTCTTGGTGAGACCTTTAAAGACTACATTTCTGGTCTAGGGAGGAGTACGGTGGTAACACAGGTAGGCCCACATGGGAAAGGCCCGGGGTCTGTGTCCAGGAATCTTCCAGGGCACGGGTGTGCCTGTGTGCCTGTGATCCTGGTCTGATGAGACTGGGATGGATTGCAGTATGAAGACCCTGGGGGAATGATTGACTCTCTGTCTTTCTCTGTGTGTCTCTCAGAGAAGAAATACCCTTTAAAAAAAAAATCATTATTTTAATTTTATTTTTATTATTATTTTTAAATTTAGCCAGAGAGAAAGAGAGACAAGGGGAAAATGAGAAAAGAAGCCACCAAGTCTTGGACTCAAACCATGGTAGGCCATGTGGGAGTCCAGTGCCCCAACTGCCATGCCACCTGCTGGCCCAATAAATAAACCTTTTAGTAAAGAGTTCCAAGGCCAGCCAGTGGCATGGAGTTAAGATGGCTGGATACCACATGGCCAAACATGCAGTTCAAGTCCTGGATTTTTAATGGCCTGAAAACCACACAGTGCATGTGTGCATGTATGTCTAAAATCCCAAGAGGAGGAGGGATTACAACATCGCCATCTCCCCAAGGGGGAGCGGCTAACTTCTTTCTTTTTT
>NW_006159505.1:5843947-5849669 GCF_000334495.1 Tupaia belangeri chinensis | reverse complement strand
TCCCTCTGTGTCCTCTCTCTCTGAAGAGCACCTATGACCTTTGGCAAATAGTTTTTAAAAGGTCCACTTTGTTTCCTATAAAATGAAGACAAGTGTTACCTTGCAAGGCAGTGGAAGGCTTAGGGAGATCACTTATGTCAGATGATTCACACAATTCCAGGTGCATCGCAGCTGCTCGGTAGATGTTTGTTATCGGTAATAATCTCTTACAGTAAAAGTTATGGAGGCAGGTGTTTGGGGAGCCTTGTTTAGTAATGTGGTGACCGTGTGCACAGCTGAGACTGCAGGGCAATGAGTGGGTGGCCAGGGATGGGACGAGCTCCTACTGAGCTCTGCCATAAGCCAGCCTATACCAATGTCACTGGCAAAGGGGATGCAGTTACCTGTCTGATTTTGTAGATGGGGATATGGAGGCTCAGAGAGTGGGCTGTGCTTTGTCTATGACTGTGTGACTCACGGGTAAGAAAAAAGGAGATTTATAGCTCAGCCTATTGGGCCTGAAGCCTGTAAGCACCATCCACACTCACACCTGCCTGTCCCCTGACCCTGCTGACAGACCCTCTGTGCCACATCCTGTGTTGGGCCACCCTGGACCCTCTGAATGGGCCCCAGTCCAGAGAGAGCACCACATCGCCTCCGCCAGCTTCAACCCTTCCAAGTTCTCCAGGACCACGAAGTGAGGTTCCCTGTGCCCCTCCAGCATCACTCTTCACCACACGTCTGCTTGCCCCAAGACCACCCTCCTGGGTGACCCCGAACTCTGAGGACCGCCCCCCTGGGTGGCCCCAGACTCTGAGGACCGCCCCCCTGGGTGACCCCAGAGTTCGAATGCTGCCCTCTCTAATGGGCTCTCTACGTTTTGCTGTTCAGAATGCTGTCTCCCCTATCCCCAAAGTTTGAAATCCTGGGCATCTCCAACTAACGTGATCTAGGAGCTGGGAGTCCGAGGTCTGCACTCAGAACCAGGGTCAGAGGGGAGGAAGCGGGATGGCCTGAGTTTGGGAAGACAGACAGCAGAGACTGGGAGGGAAGAGGGAGGAGAGAGGGAGAGGGTGAAAGGTCAGGACAGGGCAGGCCCATGTTGTGAAAGGGAATGTCCCCAAGGCCATTGCGTGACAAAGCCCAAGTGCCCGCCCACCAGTGGGGTGACAAAGGTTCATCAGTCCCGGGCTTGGGGCAGACAGACAGACATCCCAGAGCAGTTTTGCAGAGGAGGGATGCTTCACCCGCAGTGAGCAGTCAGGTCCCTGAACCAGCTAAGGCAGGGTAATTCTTCCTGTCCCAGCCAGCACTAAAACCCACTTAGAAAGTTGTGGGCCAGGCCCTGTGCCCATAGGAGGAAAGACACGTGTCTGCCAACCTGTCTCCACGTTTGTTTCTGGGAGTCGTCCTGGGAATAAAACCTTTTTTTAAAGTTTATTTATTTATTTCTTCTATGAGCAAAAGAGACAGAAAGAAAGAGAGGGACAGCACCTCCAACAGGGTCTGGAAGGAGAAGGCCAGTTTGGCACAAAAGTCCTTCGGCCCAGCTCTGCTGAGAAAGTTGCTCTGAGTACTAGAAAAAGCACCGTGTGCAATTACTGGGGGGCATCCCACCATGACACGACACCCTTCGACTGAGTCCAGTGCCCTGGTACCGGAGCCCTCCCTGTGTCTTCATCTGTGACTGTGCCCGGCTGGCTAAGCTCTCATGGCAGGTTTGCTGCTTGGCTCAGGCAGAGGTGAGAGAGGAGTGAACTCTGCTCACCTCCCAGCCTGGCAGACAGGAGACATGTTCAAGACCATGCTGTCCTTCAGCAGCCCTGTCATGGGCACCCACGTGCCTGACATACTCAGGGGAGACACGGACGGCGAACCTGAACCTTCCCATGTGGGTCCGCCTCACAGAGGTTGGTGTATTACCACCGCACCCCTGCCTGGCCCCAGAAATCAAACACTCCTAGGACGTTTCTCAGGGTCCATGCTGTGATCACAGCTGAGGCTCACGGAGACCCTGGGAGGTGGGGCACATGCCCCTGTGTTATAGACTGGAGCTCAGAGAGGGACACGATGACGAAACGACAGAACTAAGCATGAGGTGCGTCTTGTGCTGTTGACACCTGTGGCGGTGGCCTCAGTAAGTAAAGCTTAAAGGTAGTCACTAGGGTGGGGCTCACGACGTGTGAGATATGGTTCTTGTCCTAACTCGTTTAACCCTGACGATGTTGCTAGAAGGCTCTATGATAGTCACCCCAGTGTTCCAAAGATGGAAACCAAGGCTCGGAGACATTGAATGACTTTTTCAGTTCACAGAACTAGTAAGCGGTATAGCCGAGACTTGAAGCCAGGACCCCTGGTCTCCTATGTGGGAGCCTACCCGGACCTGTGGCCTGGCCTGGACAGCTCAGTGGACAGGCATCTGCTCCCCAGGGTGGTGGAACCTGCCAGCATAGTTCACCCCACCCAGGTCAGGTGAGGGCTTCCAGGGAGTATAGGCACCTGTTCTGGACATCCTTATCTCCGGGAACCAGCTGCCCAGGAGGCTGTTGAAACCACACGTACCACCATGGGGTGAGGCAATGGCCAGGCTGAGAGGGGTTTTATCTGGCGAGCTTAGGGCATCTGAGCAGACGTGGCCAGGGAGGCTCTGGCACCATTTACTGCACAAAGTTGGACAAATCCTTGGCTGTGGTGAGTCTCCCCAATTGTTCAAGAAGGGGACTTGGACAGACCCCGTCTAGCCCTGTACCCTCTGTTCCGAGTTATAACTCTTTAGACATAGGTTCTCCTTTCAAAAGGTGGAAATTCCTTCTTGTGAGGCTCCTTCTGGGTTAGAAGAAGTTTCTGGTGCTGCATTCCTGGTTGGGCGACGTTGACATCTCCTACATTAGTTAGAAACGGCCACATTCCCCAGTGTTCCCTAGTGCTCCCAATCTGCTCAGTGCCTCACTCCCAGCCCAGGCAGAGACTGCCAACCATATTTGGCCATGTCCCCATGCTGTGACCATCAGCTCAGAGGAGAGCAATGTGGGTAGCGGGGTCAGGCCCACTCGAGTTCACGGCCTGCCACGGCTGCTAATGCCTCCTGGGCCACCTCCCTCTAAGCTCAGTGTCCCCATAGTCCCATCCGCTGAGCTATTCAGTGCAGTAATGGGAGGGAAGCACCGCTCCGGAGCCAATGCTCAGAACATGGCAGGCCAATGCAGCATGTAGGGTTCAGGGCAGAAGGAGAAGGCCAGTTTGGCACAAAAGAAAGAGGTTTGGGCCAGAAAGATCTCGGGCTAAAGACAGGCTCTACCCCTTATGGTTACAGGCTGAGATCCACTGTTGCCTCCCACCGCCCCCACCAAATTCATGTGTCGAAATCTCAACCTCCACATCATCTCTCAGATGTGACTGTAATTTGGAGATAAGGTTTTCCAAAAAATAGCTAAGTTAAAATGGAGTGATCAGGATGGCTCTGATGCAATCCGGTTGGTGTCCTTATCAGAAGAAACAGGGACAGAGACATGGAGAGGGACAGC
The DNA here is from genome assembly GCF_000334495.1 of Tupaia belangeri chinensis. NCBI lineage: Eukaryota > Metazoa > Chordata > Mammalia > Scandentia > Tupaiidae > Tupaia > Tupaia belangeri. Next base: position 5,846,166 of record NW_006159505.1, on the reverse strand, counting down.
ACTACAGGAAAGTGAAGGTGCCCATCTGTGTGCCAGGGAGAGAAGAGCGGCCTCAAGGAGCCCAACTTGCTGGCACCTCGTGCCCGGACTCCAGCTTCAGATCTGGGAGACCCTCTGTACCTGGCTGTGGTTCTTGGATAAGGCACCCTCACCTGTGGGTACGCTCACAAACGTGGAGCATAGCGGGACAGGGAATGTGATGAGTCATGCTGCCTCTGCGTGAACCCAGGGTGCCTGACCCTTGGTCCTGTCCTCATCTCTCCCAGATTGGTAGTTCAGCCCCACCCTGGCCTTGAACATGTCTCCTGTCTGCCAGACTGGGAGGTGAGCAGAGTTCACTCCTCTCTCACCTCTGCCTGAGCTCAGCAGCAAACCTGCCCTGAGAGCTTAGCCAGCGGGCACAGACAGAGATGCAGACACCAGGGAAGGCTGCTGGAGCAGGAAGAAGGACCCAGAGCAGAGCGCTGGACTCAGTAGAAGGGTGTCGTGTCATGGTGGGCTGGCCCACAGTACTTGCACACTATATACTTTTTGTGGTGCTCAGAGCAACTTTCTTTTCTTTTCTTTTCTTTTTTTTTTTTTTTTTTTGAGAGAGAGAGGTTTTGATATAGGGCGTGTGCGCTTGCCAAAAAGACAGAGATAGAAAGCGAGAAATCACCCCCTGGGGGTTGGCCATGTCACAATCCCTTCTCCATTGTCCTCTCGGGATCTTGGACATGCACGCACACACGCCTGGCGTGAGTTTAAGCCGCCGGGTTCGGTACTTGAACTGCGATCAGCTACATGGGAGTCCAGCGACATAGTCATTATGCTAACTGCTGGTCCCCTCAGAGCAACTTTCTCAGCAGAGCTGGGCCAAAGGACTCCTCCCAGGTGGCATGGTGATTAAGGCACTGGACTCTCCCACATGGCCGACCGCTGTTCGAGTCCCCGACCCAACAGCTTGAAAATCACACATATGCATGCGTGCCCACAATGCAGAGAGGAGGATGGAGGAGAAGGGATTCTAGCATGGCCACCTCCCTCCGGAGAAGGTCATTTCTCACTTTTCCTTTCTCGGTCTCTCTCCCAGGAGTGCACATACCCTGTGGCAAAAACTGAAAAGAAAACAAAGGGCTTGCTCAGTACAGAGAAATTGAGGTACTCCTGCTGAGTACACCCTGCTGGGTTAGGCCCCTCCCTCCACTCAGCCTGGTTCTTCCTACCACCAGACCACTGCTTGCTCTCCAGGCTATCCAGTGTGAAAGGAAGCATGGGGCTCAGGAGTCAGCAGCCTGCGTTTCAGCTCCCAGCTGGACCAGGGACCTACGGTGTGACCCCAGACTCCTCTAGTGGGGATGAACCACACCCAACTGGCCAGGCCAGGGAGTAGGAGGCAGCCTCCACCCCTAGGGCACTCAATAAATGGCAGCCATTGTGGCTGTTTGGGAGCTAACTGCTCAGTAACAGTTGCTGAATCAAATTCCTGGAGAGCCAGGAAATGTGTCTGTGGGTGGAAGAGACGTCTGGCACTTCCAGAGGGGGCCCCAGGCTTCCTTCCCAGTCTGCCTCCCCCGGCGCCCCGCAGCCCCTAAGAAGGAAGATAATGAGGGACCCAAGGGTGTGGAACTTACCTCCCACCACCTGTGTACATGTCTGGAACCCCAGCCTTCCCATCTGTAGTTCTCAGTAATTTCTTCTTTCCTTTTTTTTTTTAAGGGAGTGTTTTTTGCTAGAGGGTGTGTGTGCTTGCTGGAGAGACAGAGAGAGACAGGAAGTGAGAAATCACCCCCAGGGAGGTTGGCCACACTGCAATCCCTTCTCTTCCCTTCTGCTCTGGAAATTTTGGTCACACACGCATATGCACCCAGCATGAGTTTTGGGGGGTTTTTTTAGAGTTTTTTTTGCTATAGGGCACGTGCGCTCACCAGAAAGACAGAGAGAGAGAGACAGAGTGACAGAAAGCAAGAAATCACCTCCCAAGAGGGATGGCCATGCTGCAATCCCTTCTCCTCCATTCTCCTCTCAGGATCTTGGGCACGCATACACATGCACCCGGTGTGAGTTTAAGCCACCGGGTCTGGGACTCGAACTGCGGTCGACTACGTGAGAACCCAGTGACATAGCCATTATACCAACTGCTGGTCCCCCCAGCATGAGTTTTTTTTTTTGGAGAGATTTTCACTGTAGGGCGCGTGCGCTCGCCAGACAGACAGAGAGAGACATAGAGACAGAAAGCG
>NW_006159505.1:5839856-5843853 GCF_000334495.1 Tupaia belangeri chinensis | reverse complement strand
AAGCCACCGGGTCCGGGACGCGAACCGCGTCGACTACATGGGAGTCCAGCGACATAGCCATTACGCTAACTGCTGGTCCCCCCCACCCCCGCCAGCATGAGTTTTAAACCACTGGATCTTGGACTCAATCCATGGTTGACTACATGGGAGTGATATAACGATTATGCCATCTGCTGGTTCTTCTTTTCTTTCTTTCTTTTCATTTATCTATCTATCATCTATCTATTTATTTACTTATTTTATTGATGATAGAGCGAGAGAGAGAAAACCCAGCAGGGACTGGTCACATTGCAATCCTTCCTTCTCTGATTCCCCGTCTGGTCAGGCTCCTGGGCATACACAAATGCACCCAGCATGTAGCCACTGGGGCCAGGATTTGAACTCCAGGACACCATGTGGGTTCTGGCGTCCTCTGTCCAGTGCACAATGGTTGTACTGCAACCCCTGTTGTATTTTCTCATAGCACCTGTCACCACCCACACTCATTTGAACTACGATGTTTTTACTGTCCTCACCCCACTCTCCCCATAGAATGACGGTCAGGTAGTGCGGACTTCGTCTGTGGTTTCCACATTCTCTCTCTCGAGCCTAGGACGGCGCCTGACACATAGCACACATTCAGTCATTGGTTGGGCACGAGCTGGAGGAACAAGGGGAGGTAGTGCAGCATGTGCGGAGGTGGGGAAGGCCTGGAAGACCATGCCGATTGGAGGCTTCGGATGTCGCAGATGGCACAGGCCAACAGAGCACTGGCTGGGCAGGCAGCGCTGGGGTGGGAGCCAGCCCTGAGGGCACAGTGGGGGTCTGACAGAGCTCAGCCAATCTGTGCTGTCCCTTCTCCCAATCTCCAAGGCTCCCTGCCTGCTACGAGTCAGGGCTGCCTGGGGACTGCCAGCTGTTCACCGAGTGCTTGCAGATGTTTCCTCCCAACTGCCCCCACTTTGTTGGGGGAGCACGACCTCTCTCTCTATCTCTCTCTCTCTCCTCTCTCCTTCTCCTAAGGGGTGGGGTCAGGGCCCAGCAGGCTTGGGTGGCTGTGGGCTCTCACAGCAACCACTCCTCTGTCCAAGCCAGTTCTGTCCTCAGACTCCCAGAGGGAGGGATGCCGATGGGAGGCTTCGGATGTCGCAGATGGCACAGGCCAACAGAGCACTGGCTGGGCAGGCAGCGCTGGGGTGGGAGCCAGCCCTGAGGGCACAGTGGGGGTCTGACAGAGCTCAGCCAATCTGTGCTGTCCCTTCTCCCAATCTCCAAGGCTCCCTGCCTGCTACGAGTCAGGGCTGCCTGGGGACTGCCAGCTGTTCACCGAGTGCTTGCAGATGTTTCCTCCCAACTGCCCCCACTTTGTTGGGGGAGCACGACCTCTCTCTCTATCTCTCTCTCTCTCCTCTCTCCTTCTCCTAAGGGGTGGGGTCAGGGCCCAGCAGGCTTGGGTGGCTGTGGGCTCTCACAGCAACCACTCCTCTGTCCAAGCCAGTTCTGTCCTCAGACTCCCAGAGGGAGGGCCACCCATACTCTGCAGGCCGCCTGCCTGGAACTGAGTCAGGACAGTGCAGCAACTTTTCCTCCTGGGACGTGGTTTTTGCTCACGCCATTGCCTAGCAGCCACCAGCTGCTGCCCTAGTGCTTCCAGGAGCCCAGCCCACCTCCCTTCTGCCTCTGGAGAGCCCTAGCAGAAAGGGCTTCCTGCTGTCCATCAAATACTCTCGACGTCTATGTCATTGAATCCCTGCGACAACACTGCCAGACAGCAACTCTTACTCCCAATTCATAGATGAGAAAACTGAAGCCCAGAACAACCAGATAGCTTCCCAAGGAACAGTATGCTTGGAGCCTGATTAAAACCAATCTGGCTAAAAGCTCCTCACTCAAAGATGCTGCCTCTCGGCTGTCCATCTGTCTTTGTTGTGGCTGAGTATGGGGTCAGCTCCTTCCCAGAGCTGCCTCAGAACCAGACCCTGATTGCTTGTGTATTTCCTGAGGCAGGAGCCTGGGCATGGGGATCCCAGTTAGGGTGGAGACATGAGTCTGGGCCCAGGGATGAAGCCCTGTCACCCAGTGCCTGTGCCCCAGCATATCAGCAGCCACTGCAGTGCACCATGTGGGGGAAGTGGCTCTGCCACCTGGTCTGCAAGCCATGACTGACCATTGACAGGCAGAGAGACTGGATTGGGCTCTTCCCCTTTAAGAGAGGGACAAGGTCTCCAAGCAACAGGCAGAATCAAACCCTGACCCAGTGGCATCTAGAAGGCCACATGTGGTGGCACCTTTTCCCAAGGCCCCTCCCAGGCCTTCAGGCTGCTCCAGCAGGACTCACCTACGCCGTCCCCCAGGACATCTTTTCATCAGGAAAGCATTCCCACAGACAGTGATGGGGCAGGAGGGTGGGGGCAGGACTGAGAAGAGGATGGCCCAGCTGCCTACTGGGGTGTGGTGTAGACAGTGTCCTGGGGTCAGACAGATCACCAACCGGCTGCTTGACTTCAGGCTGAGCCCTTACCTTTCCTGGACCTCGGGTTCCATATCTGCAAAAGAGTGATAATAATGCTATCTACTTTGTGGGTTATTAATGGGATAAAATAAGGATTAAAGGGAAGTGGGTCTGTAAAACCCTGGCAGAGTCTGGTATGCAGTCAGTGCTCTGAAAGTGTGATCCTGATGACAACCGGGATGGTGGTGGTGATGGCAGGGGGAGGGAAGGATGACAACGATTATGCCAAACAGCGTGGACACCTGGTGCGACCTTCCCCCAAGGTGCTGGGCACATCGTACCTCCAGACTTCCTACTGCAGCAGTAACACGTCCTGAGTAACCAGGCCCTGTGGATCTGAGCCTGGACAGGCTGGCACCTGCCCCCAAGGCAGATCAGCTCCCTACTGCTGTGCTCAGGCTGTGCCAGGAGCACCAGCCTCGGAAGAATTAATGAAAGACTTCCTAGGGAGACAGAGCTTAGCTGGAGTCTTGATGGAGGAGTAGGAATTGGCTAAAAGAAAATAGAATTTTGTTTTTTCCATTTAAAGGCATTCCAGGCAGATGAAAAATATGCGCAAAAGCAGAGAGGTGCGAAATAGCATATCATGCTTGGGAAACTGCAAGAAGCACAATATGGACTGAGCGGGGAGAAGGGAATGAAGCTAGCAGACAGGAGAAGCTGGGGACAGCTCATAAAGGGTCGTGTGTGCTACATCAGACGTGAAAATTTTACCCAGAAGGCAGTGGGGAGCTATTCCTGTCATCACGCAGCAAGCATTCCTGAGAACCCACTGACCCAAAGCACCTTTGTAGTGGGCTGCCCACGTGCCTGTGCCTCCACCTCCTCCTCCCCCTGGCCTGGAGCAGTCCCCCTCAGCTGCAGGCAGGCAGGCAGCAAGCAGATGGGGCTCCTCTCAACCCATGAGTCTTCATTTCAGAGCCTTCCTCTCTGGGAACCCCACTGTTTGTTTGTGTGTGTGTGTGTATTTTTTTTTAAATTTTTTTAGAGGTTTTTGCCTTAGGGCACATGTATTCACTGGAGAGGGCAAAAGACAGAGAGAGTGAGAGAGAAAATGAGAAATCGCCCATTGGGGAGAGGCCACTCTGCAATCCCTTCTCCTCCGTTCTTCTCCTGGGCTCTTGGGCACGCACACACATGTGCCTGGCATGAGTTTCAAGTCACTGAGTCCAGGATTTGAGCTGCGGTTGGTCATGTGGGAGTCCAGTGACATAACCACTATGCCATCTGCTGGCCCCAAGGGAACCCCACTTTTAATGACCTTCAGTGAGGGATGCCAGTGATGTGTGTCAGTTCACTGAGGGCTCAGCGAGAGGCCCCCGCCTTTGGAAGGTTGCTCTGTCCGTAGAGTGAGAATGAAATGGTTACACTGGAGCCCAGAGGCCAGTGAGGAGGCCATTGCTCCGATGTAGCAGAGACATGATGAGGGCTTGAGGTGGGTGGGGGTAGGGGGAAGGGATATTGCTGGGGGAATTCGAGGAACAGAATTACCAGACAGGGAAGAGC
>NW_006159505.1:5818073-5839843 GCF_000334495.1 Tupaia belangeri chinensis | reverse complement strand
GAGCGGGTATGGACAGGGTCCCAGGAGACTGCCAGGCTCATGCCCGGAGCAGCTGAGCGGAGGGTGAGCCAGTCCCTGGGATGACTTTGGCAGGAAGAGCTCAGTTCAGCTTGGGAGTGGTGACAGTGCATGTGGAGGGACCCGGAGGCCAGGGCACATGTCCATGTCTAGAGATGAGTCTGGGCTGGAGATGCGGGTTTGGGGGTGACCAGCACTCTGCAGTCTGCAGACACTCACTCACACTCATTTAGTTTAGCATGGTCACTGACCAGTCGAAAGGGCCACTGGGCTACTGCTAGCCCTCTGGTTGCTGGATGCTGGTGGGGAGCTGTTGGCTGGGTTCAGTGGGGGGTGACCTGAGAGCTCTGATGGCAGAGAATCACCAAGCAGGGAGTTAAACTTTAGCATGCTGTGAGCAGCAGCTGGCCCCTCTTACCTTTCTCACAGGAGCCTACTGAGCAGACGATAATCCCTTCTCAGAAAGAGGAAACCAGAGCTCAGAGAGGGCATGACTCCCCAGAAACCAGGCAGCTCTTGAACAGCAGGGCAGAGTTGAACCTGAGTCCATCCCACCCTGCCTCCTGTGCTTGGAGTTGGGATCGGAACACAGAATACCAGTTCCTGAATCTGGGTCCTTTTCCCCTTGCTCAACCGACCACTTCCTGTTGTGAATTCCAGAACTCTTGACCATGAGCCAACTTCTCCTTCCAGGAAAGGGTGCTTAGAATGACCAGCCATGTGGGGGAGGCGAGACGGAGCTGGGGAAGCCCAGGGTGAATTCCCAGGCCTGGAGCTGGCCCAGCTCCTGGTGTGGATCCTAAATGTGTGGGAAGGCTGGGTAGCCACTCCTTCTCCCAAATATGGCATCTCCCAGTATCAGAAGGAAGCCGTGGGCAGTTGTGCCCACCTTGGCTTGGCCCACTACCTCCACCCCGTTCCCTGCAGGGCGGCGGCTGCCTGTGAGGCAGGGAGCATCTGGCTGTGGAAAGCCTTCCTGCAGAGCCTGGCTCTTCATGCTTCCATTCTTTCATTCATTCATTAAAGTGGGACAGTGCTGCCCTGGGCCGGGGCCACCCAGTGCAGGCCAGTGGAGCAGCTGGGTGCCAGACAGGCAAGGACAACCTGGGGAGACTAATGAGGGTAGCCAGATCTGTTCTGCTCAGCCCCGCATTGCCTGTGTTAGCACGAGGCCATCACAGGGATGCTGCAAGGACAACCTGGGGAGACTAATGAGGGTAGCCAGATCTGTTCTGCTCAGCCCCGCATTGCCTGTGTTAGCACGAGGCCATCACAGGGATGCTGCAGGACTTCCTGGCCGCCAGGAGGGAGGACCCTGCAGGGAGGGCTGGGGGTGGGGCACCTCTATCCCAGAGAGCACCAGCTTCTGCCCATGTAGAGGAGGCTAGACAGAGAAGGCCGGGCCCTTCCAGGTCTGGAATCTTCTTTCCCACCTATGGCTCCAGACGACACCTAGCTGCCGAAAGGACACTGAGGTATGCTCAGCTGTGATCCAGAACAAGCAGAAGGAACTGGCATTCCTTGCTCAGGGAGAGTGGGAGGTAGGAGAGGCCTAAAAGAGGGAGAGGCTCCCTGCAGTGTTGCTCCCTCAACCCAGAACACCACAGAAGTCCTAGCCCTGACCCAATGGTATTGCACTGTGTTCAGGTTTTAAAAACATGAACTGTCAGGAACCAGCAGTTAGCGTAATGGCTATGTCGCTGGATTCCCACGTAGTCGACCACAGTTCGCGTCCCGTACCCAGAGGCTTAAAACTCACGCCGGGCACGTGTGCGTGCACGCCCAAGATCCCGAGAGGAGAATGGAGGAGAAGGGATTGCGGCGTGACCATCCCCCCTGGGGGGTGATCTCTCGCTTTCTGTCTCTATGTCTCTGTCTGTCTGGCAAGCGCATGCGCCCTATAGCAAAAATCTCTCAAAAAAAAAAAAAAAGACCTGTTTCCTTTTTTGTTTCTTTCTTTAACTTCTTCAGCGCCTCTGAGAAGGTGGTTTTGGAAGCCAATGTCTTGTTCTTCCTCCTCTCCGTCACAATTTAAGCCTCATGCCCAGGGTGCTGTGGTAGGTGGGAGGGGACAAGTTCCTGTGACTGCCATCCAGGGAAGAGGCGACTGTATGAGAAGGGAAGGAGAGGGAGGGGACCATGCTTTATAGAGTACCTTCCATGGGTTGGGCATACACAGGACCCTCTGCGTAGTCTTCAATTTTTGGACGAGGAGACTGAGAGAGAAACTAACCTGAGGGCTTGCACACAGTGATGATGAGTATGCTAGTACTTGCAGAAAGAGAATTATTAGGTAGAGTCGTTACTCAAAACACTGACCATCAATCTGACCATTAATGTATTAATTTTTCTTTCTTTTTTTTTTTTTTTTGCTTTAGGGCATGTTCACTCACTGGAGAAAGACACAGAGAGAGAGGGAAAGGAAGACATCACCCCTTGGAGGAAGGGCCACATCACAATCCCTTCTCCTCCATTCTCCTCTTGAGATTTTGGGCACACGCGCACACATGCCCAGCGTGTTTTCCAAGCCATCGGGCCTTGCACTTGAACTACCCAGTCAGCCTTGTGGTATCCAGTCATCTTAACTTCCATGCCCCCTGCTGGCCCCTCAAATTTCTCATGGTTCAAGCTACTACATTCAGGCCTGTTTCATGCCTGGCTCCATGCAAGATGTTCTCTCCACATTCTCACAAGACTATGTAGGAGACTAATGTCTGTTTTCAAAACCCAGGAAAGTGAGGCTAAAATAAATTAGGTGACTTGCCCCAGAGCTCCCAGCAAGTCAGTTCTGGGGCCAAACCTGAAACTCAAGTCCATCTTTAAAGCCCTTCGTATGCCTGGCCTCACGCCGTGACTTCTGGTAACTTCTGCTCCTATGTTTATCTTTTTCCTGAGAATCATGCTGACTCAGTCGGTGTACAGTTGCTGGTCTGGAGATTGGGAAACTGGCTGGAACAGGCTGTGCTTCAAAGTGTTCAGTGGCCTCGGGCAGGTCACTGCCCTCTCTGGGCCTCACTGTCCCTACCCATAAAGTGAGGAGTTGAACTCCGCCCTCTCCCTTCTGTGACCACCACCAGCTGTCCCAGGGCCTAGGATGGCCCTTGTGCAGAGGGGACCTCGGTGGGCTTCCCCTGACTGGGAGTGTGAGGCATGTGCAGCTGCACTGAGCATGGACAGTGCAGGAGTGGGCAGAGTCCAGGGTGACCCCTCAGTGTGAGGAGTCTGCCCTCCTAGTACTGGGCAAGTCCTCCCTGTCCAGGTCCAGACAAAGGAGAGGGTGAAGTCATCAGGAGGAGAGGAGATCTGGGTCACCCAAAACCCAAAGCGAACCTGAGCCCTTCTGCAGATCTCACAGCAAAGGCCATCCCTAGACCCATCCATGCAGAGGACTAGGTTTCTGGTGGGAAGGGAGAGGAGAGGACCAAGACCAAAGCCAGAGGAGAGAAAGAGCACACAGCTAGCTGGACCGTCTACTCTGGGACCCCCACTCCATCCTCAATGCACGGCTCAGTTACTCTTCACCACAGCCTGAGGGGCCAGGCTACTATCCCCATTATACAGAGGAGAAAACAGAGGCTCCAAGAAGAAAGATGGCTCACTCCAGGTCATAGCACCCGTAGAAAATGCCACCCTTTGTGATGCCCTCATTGTTCCCTCACATGTGGCAGTCCTTTTGGGAAATAGGAAAGAGGTCAATCTGGAACACTAGGATGCCAAGATCCTAAGAGCTGGGGTCTCAGGGAGGCCGACTAGTGTAGGGAGCGGCCATTCTGAGAAACATGTGACCTTTAGACACATGCAGAAACGGGTTCCATGGTAGTTCAATGTGCAAAGCTATGAACACTATTAACATGTGAATACATCAGCTGCCTGTATCCAAAACTGCACGGTGGTTTAAAGGAAGTCATGTGTGTTAATAAAAACTTGCCCAAGAAGATTAGAAAAAACTCACATAGAATTATGTGGCACCAGGTGTCTTCACATCACACCAGTTTTCTTCCCACCCCCAGCCACATCTGAAAACAACCGGCTTTACATTCCACTTCCCCCTCCCCACTTTTCTGCCCTTTAAAAGAATAAACCCACATCTGAAAACAACCGGCTTTACATTCCACTTTCCCTTTTCACTTTTCTGCCCTTTAAAAGAATAAACCCGGGTGCGATTTGGGGCCATGGCTATCTCCATCAGAGAAGTCTAGACCACCTGATATCCACTTTTTTATACTTGTACGTCTTTGTGTGTTTATTTTTTTATCAGAGAAGTCTAGACCACCTGATATCCACTTCTCTATAATTGTATGTCTTTGTGTGTTTTTTTTTTTAATTATTTTTTTGGAGAGTTTTTTGCTATAGGGCGCGTGTACTCGCCAGAAAGACAAAAAGAGACAGAGAGACAGAAAGTGAGAAATCACCCCCCAGGAGGGATGGCCACGCCACAATCCCTTTTCCTCCATTCTTCTCTCAAGATCTTGGGCATGCACGCACACATGCCCGGTGTGAGTTTAAGCCACTGAGTCCTGGATTCAAATCGCGGTCAACTACATGGGAATCCAGCAACATAGCCATTACACTAAATGCTGGTCCCCTTTGTGTGTTTATTTTTATGTGTATTCTCTAATCCACAGCCCCCTCCCACTCAGGCATGCATTCGTTTAGCCATGCCGGACTCTGCACATGAAGCCTTAACTGGGGCCTGAGTGTGTGTGTGTGTGTGTGTGTGTGGCGGGCAATACAAAGAGTCAGGCAAGTGGACATTCCTTGAGGCCAGCCAGAGATAATAGAGTAAGGTAAGGAACTCATAGAGTAAAATAAAGAATAGAGAAAAGGAAGGATAAAATAGGGTGAAAGAAGGAGATAACAGAGTAAAAGAAGTTGACAATAGAGTAAAGAAGGAATAAATAGAGTAAGAGAAGGAATGGATTCAATTAATGTTGGGTGTAAAACGTGGGAACAAAGTTGTCTGAAGAGAGAGATTATGTCTAAATGTTGTCTTACATGTTAAAAGCTAGGGGCAGTTAAGTTATTATCAAGCGGTTACATCATTTCTTGGATTTTGTGCAAGAAACAAGCCCCTAGTTCCCAGAGCAGGAACAGTTAATGAGGAGACCTGGGATAAAGTCGGAGAACAAATCAGGGAATGATTTACAACAGAGGGTCCTAACAGGATTCCCATTTTTGCCTTCTCCCTGTGAAATTTAAGTAAGGAGTGCTTGAGACAAAAACCCTCTGAAAAAACCTGCAGTTGGCTTGGTAACGTGACTTAAAAACACCCTGGAAGGGTAAACCTCCCTCCTACCTAAGAAGTCGGAGTCTGTAACTAAAGACAAGGATAGAGAGGTGGGACTTGACAATGGAAGTGACAGTCTTTTGGAGCCAGGCAGACTTTAGGTTGTAGATTCTGAAGCAGCAGTAAAGGGGGTGGTTTAGGGAGATGCTGCTTTTGGGCCAGAGCTCCCCCTCTGCAGCCTGCTGCTTCCCAGACAAAACCTGCTTGCATACCAAACAGCACTAAGACAGGGAAAAAAAGCTCCCAATCTATTTAATAAACAATTCTATACACCCAAATTAAAAATTTATATAAAAGGTTATAAATCCAATATTAAACATAGACTCATACAGAGCCTGGATGGCAACCCGATTTTTCCTGAGTCCTTATAGCTCTCATTATTTAGTTAACATGCTTTAATTATTCCTATTTTCAGTCTTATACATTTTATAAAAATAAAAAATTGGGGAGCCAGACTAAACGCTGTTCAGTTCTACACTCAGAAATTTGTTAAACAGTTTTTTGCTACTATAGTTCATATGTGTTCATATGTTACTATGTATGCTAAAGGGTAAAGTTACTAAAATAGAACGTTCTAGTCAGTATGGATATCTGTAATTCTAAAACCCCCTTTGTAAAGGCACTGATCCTTTCAACATGCTTTGCCATTCCTTATGGCATTTCTTGGCAATTGTCACTAATCTTATGTTCATTTTCCTACTAGTCTGCAGAAACACCTGGTGAGAGCTCCATGCAACAGCCATCCAGCTCCACAGACTCCAATTAGAAAAAGAAAAAGGGGGATATGTAGGGAGTGGCCATTCTGAGCAAACATGTGATCTTCAGACACATGCAGAAACAGGTTCCATGGCAGTGCAGTTTGCAAAGCTATGAACGCCATTAACATGTGAATACTCTAGCTGCCTGTGTCGGAAACTGCAGAGGGGCTTAAAGGAAGTCACGTGTGTTAATCAGAATTTGTCCAAGAAGATTAGAAAAAACTCACAAAGAATTATGTGGCACCAAGTGTCTTCTAATCTTCAGCCGATTCACATCTGTAAACAACTGGCTTTACATTCCACTTCCCCTTCCCCAATTTTCTGCCCTTTAAAAGAATAAACCTGGGTACAATTTGGGGCCATAGCCTTCTCCATCCAATCCCTGTTTTTCTATACTTGTATGTCTTTGTGTGTTTATGTGTGTTCGCTAATCCATAGCCACCCACTCAAGCACACATTCATTTAGCCGTGTGGGACAAGGCAGACTAGGGGGGTTAGGAGCACACAGACTTTGGCATCAATGCCTGCGGCCATCGGTCAGGGCAATCTTGACTTTATTTTACTTCCCTGAGCCTCAGTTCTCTTACCTGTAAAACAGGGATAACAATCCATTCTACTCTCCTCCCAAGATGGTCTCCAGGATCAAAGGTGGTGTTTTGTGGGAAGCACGAAGCAAGGGCCTGGCTCAGTACTCCACTGTGGCTGTCATTTCTGGTGTGAGGATGCAGGCCTCCTAGTGTGAGAGTCTCTGCCTGAGAGTGGAGGCAGGTGTCCCCAGGGAGGGGAGAACTGGACCAGAGTTGCTGGGTCAGGGCCATGCCAGGGAGTTCTTTATCCTTGTTCTTACACCATGAAATGAATCTCATTTCCATGCCCTCTAATAACTTTCATTTTTAAAGAGAGATTTTTGCTATAGGGTATATGTGCTCACCCGAGAGACAGAAAGCAAGAAATCACCCCCCAGGAGGGATGTCTATGCCACAGTCCCTTCACTTTCAATCTCCTCTCAGGATTTTGAGAGCACACACACACATACCCAGCATGAATTTGAAGCTCCTGAGTCTGGGACTCGAACCATGGTCAACCATGTGGGAGTCCAGCAACGTAACTATTAAGCCATCTGCTGGTCTCAACCCTCTAATAATTTTTAAGCTTCAGATAAACAATGAAAGAGTTGAAAAAATTGCTTGGCCTTCTGGACTTTTAATCTCCTGAATCTCCACTTTCACCCCTTCCTCTCCTCCATAACACAGGGCCATCGGAGACCATGGATAATATTTGGAGTATCAGAAGCTCTCCTGAACCTGGGCATGGGAAGGTGCAGAGGGGGAAAGGGACAGAGGCCAAAGTGAGTATATGTGCTCCTCACAGGAGGTGGGGCCAGACCCCAGGTGGGGTTACTTCTGGGGCACCAGTATCATGTCTACCTTGAGCTCTTAAAACTCAGTGCTCACCCTTCTCTTGCCTTATCCTGTTGCAATCTGGTATGCACCCCCACTGCCATGCCTTCCTCAAGGTCCATTGAGAGCCTCTGGTCAAGTTCAGTGGACACTCCCTGCTCAGGCCTCATTGAATGACTTTCCCCATGTCTCTGGTGTTCTTGACCTGCCCTCTCCTTCCTGCTCCCCTTGGCACCAGGATTTGTTCCTTCTGCCTTGCTGGGTCTTTCTTCTTCCCCAGGCTGTGCCTTTCCAATCTCCTCTGGTGCTCCCCTATCTCCACCTTCCCGGCCCTGACTGTCCAGCTGCCCCTGGTCCCATCTCTCACCACTCCACATCCTTGTCTTCTCAGCCCCAGCCTCAACACCCTGCCCCTCAGTTCTAGACTCCAGGCCCACCTTGGGCCAGTTCCCCTAAGATGTCCTATGCCCCTTATTCTCTGTCTGTCCAGATGGACTGCCCACAACAGGCCTACTCCTGTCTCCTCCTTGTCCCAAACTATCTGTCTATAAACATATTGGAAGATGTTGGCATCACATGGTAAAGCTGCACTTGGGCACACTCTCTGAGCCAGTAAGTCTGCTCCTGGGAAGACGCCCACAGAGATGTGTACATGCATGTACCAAGAGATGCATATGAGAGCATCCATAGCTCTGCACACCACAGCCAAGAGCTGGAGGCTCTGCAAATGCTCACTAACAGCAGGTGAATGGACAGCGGTAGGTTTGCCCTTGGAGCAGTACAAGCTACTGTCCCAGCAAAAACACTGAACACTCTCACAGATAAACTGCTGGACAGCAAAAAGATACTGCAGAGTTCATCCTGCATGGTTTTAGTTAAAGTTCAAAACACAGGCAAAACAAATCTGAAGTGTTGTGAGACAGGGTACTGGCCAACCTTGTGGGGGGAGTAGCACCAGGTAGGGAACTCAGGGGGCTTTGGGGTACTGGACATGTACATTTTGATCTGGAAGATGGATATGTGGTGTAGTCCTTGTGAAAATTCAGAGAGCTTATACTTACGATTTGTGAATGCTTCTGTATGTGTAGGATATTTCATTAAAAATTTCAAATTAATAGAATTTTCCATGGGTTCTTTTTAAAAAATGATTTAATTAATTCTATTTATTATTTTTTAAAATTTGCTATAGGGTACGTGCATTCACCAAAAAGAGAGAGGGAAAGTGAGAAAGCAAGCCACGAGGTCAGGGACTCGACCTACAGTCACCCATGTGGAAGTCCAGCGCCTTAACCACCATGCCACCTGCTGACCCCTTTCCATGGATTCTTGATTTCATTCAAGATAAAACTTACTAGCTTTCTTTTTTACTCTTTTTTTTTTTTTAGAGGTTTTTGTTATAGGGCACGTGCACTTGCCAGAAAGACAGAGAGAGAGAGAGACAGAGAGACAAAAAGCAAGAAAGCATCCCCCGGTGGGAATGGCCATGCCGCAATCCCTTCTCCTCCATTCTCCTCTCGGGATCCTGGGCACGCATGCACACGCACCTGGCTTGAGTTTAAGCCACCAGTTCTGGGACTCGAACTGTGGTTGACTACTTGGGAGTCCAGTGACATAGCCATTACGCCAGCTGCTGGTCCCCAAACCTACCAGCTCTTCTGCAGACTAGAAAATGCCAGGCCTTTCATGCCCTGGCCCCTATCTTACTGCCTTCCTCCTGCCCTGTCCACCCTCTTTTCCAGCCCTGGGTATACCAAAGTATCTACCATTCCCTGGAAGCCAGGTGCGGTCTCCAGATTCTAGGCGGCTCCTCTGTCTGGAGAGCTCTTGTCAGTTGATTCCACTTGTCTGCACCCAGAGAACCTTGAGGACTTTTTCAACTCCTCAGGCAGTGAGTGACCCACCTTGGCCAGCTCCGTGGTGTTTGGTCCAAACTTCTGTCCCAGCATTCCCTCTCCCGCTGCTTTGGTTGTCACCCACCTGCCCTTGAGTGGGTGTGGACTCAGTCTGGGACAGTTCTTTGTATCCCCTGCACTAGCTCATGACCTGGGACAGAGCTAAGTATTATAAGGCATGGAAGTTAAACCATATGTAGTCACCCACACAACAAGTCAGTTCATTAAAAAGATAGGAAGGGAATAAACACTTTGACTGATGGGACCAGCAGTTAGTATAATGGCTATGTCGCTGGCTTCCCATGTAGTTGACCACGGTTCAAGTCCCGGACCCGGTGGCTTAAATTCCAGCTGGGCGCATGTGTGTGCATGCTCAAGATCCTGAGAGGAGAATGAAGGAGAGTGGAGGAGAAGGGATTGCGGCGTGACCATCCCCCGCCCACCCCCCGGGAGTGATTTCTTGCTTTCTGTCTCTCTCTGTCTTTCTGGCGAGTGCATGCACCCTATAGCAAAAAACAAACAAACAAACAAAACTCTCCAAAAGTAAAAAATACATAAACACTTTGACTGTAGGGGACCAGCAGATGGCTCAGTAGTTACATCACTGGACTCCCATGTAGTTGACTGGGGTTCCAGTGTCCTGGACCCAGTGGCTTAAAATCTCACGCTGGGCTCACGTGCATACATGCCTGAAATCCTAGAGGAGAATGGATAATAAGGAATCGTGGCATGGCCATCCCCCCCAAGAGTGATTTCTCACTGGGCCAGAAGGTGACGTGGTGGTTGGGGTGCTGGATTCCCACATGGCCAACTGTGGTTCAAGTCCTGGACCTGGTGACTTGCTTTCTCTCTCTCTCTCTCTCATCAAATAGAAGAATAATAATAACGAATTTTAAAATGTTTTTGAAAACCACTTTGGTTGTATAGATATCAGTTAATATAATATTTTGGTATTTAGAATCAGGATGACTCTGGAAAGTCTGGGCAGTTCAGTTGCCCTGGTCTATCTTCTCATAAGGGAACCTGAAAAGAAGCTGATTCATACTAAAGCATGAAAAACTGGGTATGTATTCTAAAGGAATGCTCCCCCCCAAAAAAAAAAAAAGCCGTGGAATGGAGGATACATATGGTGGCATTTCCAGCAGTGAGAACCCTCTTGGTTTTTTTGTTTGTTTCTTTGTTTGTTTTTTTGAGAGGTTTTTTGCTATAGGGTGCGTGCGCTCGCCAGACAGACAGAGAGACAGAAAGCGAGAAATCACCCTCCGGGGGGATGGCCACACTACAATCCCTTCTCCTCCATTCTCCTCTCGGGATCTTGGGCATGCACACACACGCGCCCGGCATGAGTTTAAGCCACCGGGTCCGGGACTCGAATCGCGGTCGACTACATGGGAGTCCAGCAACATAGCCATTATGCTAACTGCTGGTCCCAGCACCCTCTAGTTTATACTGGGAGCTATTCTACATGTCTACATGTACCTTAGGAGTCACCCTAGAATCTGGGTGGGCAATGGGTGCCCTAGCAGAAGGAGTGCACTGCAAAGAATTAAATTGTATTTTCTTTTCAGAGAGTTGCTATAGGCAGACAATGACTTCAGAATTCTGAGTATTAGAATTCACTTTCCTTACAGTGCTGTTGCAGGGGAGGTCCCCACTGTCCTAGGGGACTGTGAGGGGTCCCTGAAAGAAGCAGTCAGTGATCAGTGTTCTGGAGAAGGTAGATTCTGAATCCTGGGCTCTGGGGTAGCCTGGGAATGAAAACAAAAAAAAAAGGGGAACCCCTTAATTGCTGCAATATCATGGGTTTGGACCAACCTCATAGCACAGTGGTTAAGGGAGCCAGATCCCCTATCTGACTACAGTTCGATTCCCAGTCCCAGAAGCTTGAAAAACATGCCAGGCACATGTGTGTGCATGCCCCAAATCTCAACAGAATGGAGAAATGCAGAAGGGATTGCTGCATTATCATACCCCATTGTGGGTTGCTTTCTCCCTTGTTCCTCACTTTCTCCCCTTTTCTCTGTCTCTCTGGCAAGTACTTGTGCCTTGTGGAAATTAAAAAAAAATGTTGTACAAGGGGCTGAAAGAGAGTGAGGCTGATGCTGAGGATTCACATTCTTCTCCACTCATGGGAAATAGCCACCCTTTGGAAGGGATACACAGGGAGGCATGGCATGGGTGGGGACAGCATCCCTGGGTGGGGCTGGCAGTGTGGTCAGGGCAAGGGAATGTAATTAGAGTGTAATTTGGTGCATTTTGTGGTCTGTAAAGGAAAAGCTGCCAGAACTCCAAGCACACCCAGAGGATAAGACAGGACAGAAGTCTTATCTGCACGATGATGGTGGCACCAACTTCTGGCCTGCCTAGACCACCCAGGGCCATGGGTCAAGCAGGAAGAACTACCAGCCAGGAACCCAGATGCTGTGCACTCTGACCTGAGTTTGGTGTGGAGGCAGGGGCATGCTGCTCAGTGCACCATGGTGGCCTGGCACAGGGACTGTCTGCCCCTGGTGCCGCTGAACACCAAGGAGGTGTCTCATTGGCAGGGCTCACTGGGACACATATGTTCTTGTACTGACTGGGAAAATGGAACTGAGCCCTCTTCCACCATGCGTGGGACAACTCAGGGGGACTCCCTGTGAGAGTGAGGTCAGATTGAAGATCTGAGCAAATTTTAATTTAGAAAAGATAAAATACAGCAGCCCTCCAGGATACGTTTGCTACGTTTGCCCACACACCAATTAGGAACTTCTTTATAATAAGAGTAGCTGTTGGCCGGGCAAGTGGGTGTCGCCTTTCTGGAGGCCAGTCGACAGATTCCATCCGAATTTAAAATATACATTCCTTTGTTTATTTGACCCAGTCAGTCACCTCCTGATAGCCACCCCAGAGAAACACCTGCATGTATGCACAAAGATGTTCGTTGCAGCATTGTTTATAATGGCGAAAAATGAGAGGGACATGTATAAGAACAGGGTGGTTAAAAACCCCAGTATATTCACACCATGGGATTCCATGCAACCACAGGGCAATGCAACACCCAAACCTGGACTTACAGCACTGTCTAAAGAGAGGGAGGCCTGGGCATTTGCTCCCTGGGCTGTCTTCAGTTCTCAGTGACCTGAAGGCTGAATTGAGCCTAAACTACTGGCCCAGGAGGGGAAAGGACCCAGAGGTTGAGGAGGGAACTTCAGAGGGCAAATTTTAATTTAGAAAAAAAAAAATACAGCAGCCCTCCAGGATAAGTTTGCTCCGTTTGCCCAATTAGGAACTTCTTTATAATAAGAGTAGCTGTTGGCCAGGCAATAGGAATCACCTTTTTGGAGGCCATTCGACAGATTCTATTCGAATTTAAGGTATACATTCCTAGATGGGAGCAGGACAGAGACGTGATGCTGCAGGCATGAGGAGCCCCAGGAAAGCAGATCAGTCAGGACCACTGACAGGAGACGCAGCCTGGCTAAAAGAAGACTCGTGTTCACTAGCCGGAACCCCATGCAGGAGCCCAGCCACTGGACACAATGAGCCACCGTGGACAGGCAGATGTCACCAGCTGTACCTGCCTCCACAGGCAGTGCCCCCACCCCACACTGACATCTCTGCACAGCTGAGAGACAGGGGGAGGGAGAAGCTACCTAAGTGATAGAGCATTTTTACTCAAGGGGTCTTCAAAAGTTGACAGAAAATCTATACTATGAAAAACTCATGTCTGGGTTTCAATTTTTTTTTTTTTGCACCAAAGTCAATTCCTACTTTAAGTCCATTTTCCCACACACTTTCTGAAGTCCGCTCATACAAGACGAGACCGTATTATTTAGACTGCTCTAACGATCCAGTCAGATAGAGCTTTAAATTGTCCTTTATCCGTGCACACCAAGGGTTGGGGAAGGAGGGAGAAGGCTGGGAGGAAAGTCAAATTATAACAAACAAAACAATTACAGCTTCCTTGTGTGCTGGGAAGCACAGTCAGCGGAATTTGATGACCCTAGTGCAGCCAGGTCTGTCCGTTCCACTCCTTGACTCGGCACACTCTCCCCTTCTCGTCCAGATGGGTTCCTACTCACCTTTGGATTTAGTCCCAGCATTCCTCCCTGGGAAGCTGCCTCACACCCCCTGATTGACTTTCACACCCCTGCTGCAACACCAGGGGCCTGGTGCAATGTCCTCAGGCCTGCTTCCCCGTCAAACACAACACCTGTCTCCGTGGTGTCTAGCAGGGTCTCACCCCATGGCACCTGCTCAGTTAGCTGGTTGAATCAATGAGCATATAAATGAGTGAGTGAGTGAGTGAGAGGGGCTGCGTTTATAGAAGCCCTGAAGATGATGTGACCCTCGGAGGACACCGTTTCTCCTTGGTTCCATTAACATCTGTAAAGAGCTGGGCTGGGGAACTGACCTGTGAATCCTCTCAGCCCCAGGCCTGCAGAGCCAAGACTGTCAGGCTGGGTGTCCTGGCCCCTGCAGAGAAACCAGAAACCACAGCCCAGAGGACAGAGGACCGCTATGGCAACCTCCCTGCCTGGCCTGCCCACTCAGGCCTTCCTGAAATTCTGACGCTGCCTCTCTCCAGACGTGGCTCATGTCTGGCTCCCTCCCCACGCCCTCATCCTTGAGGGAAGCTTACAGCATCCACATGGGTGTGGTCACTGCCTCCTTCCAGATCCCGAAGCCTGTGGCCAGCCCAGCTGAGGAACCACCCGGGCACTCCCTGCCCTGGGGAATCCCTCTCCCTTTTCCACTCTCTGACTCTGCATCTCTCTCCTTTTTCTCTCTGGGGTCTCTGTCTCTTGGTCTCTGCCTCCAGCTTGCTCTTCGCTGTCTTTTCTGTCTACTTCCTCTCTGTAACTGCATTCCATACTCCGTCCCTCTCTCCTCTTCTCTGTTTTCCTGTGTTTTCTCCTCTTCCCTCTCTCCAGACGCCCATCCCACCCCAGCTGCCTCCTTTTTACCGTCCCCAAGCCTGGATGAGGGGTGGCCTCAGTGTCTCCGAAGCCACTTCCTGGCTCCCAACTCAGGCCTGCCCCAGCCTTAACAAGTTTGAATCCCTTCTCAATCCCTCTGTCAGTAGGTACCCAGGATGGCGACCAGCGCAGGACAGCCAGAGGAGGTTGCTAGACCCACTGTATAATGAGACAGGGAGGGAGTGGCCTCAAACCCGGGCCAAGGTCATCTGAGCCTCTTCCTGCCTGGAGATGCCCTACCCACCCTGCAGGAAGCATCGTGGCCCCCTTCTTTGCTTGGTCCCCAGAACAAAATCTTATGCATAGCGAGAGGTCCGCTGTCCTCTGCCGCCTTCCCCCTCAGAGCCTTCTGGGAGCTGGAGTACCCCAGCTGTCTTGGCCAAACTGAATTAGACCCTAGGACCCAGCCCTAGGAGTGTAAGAGAACCCGCACAAAACAAGGAGGCAGGCAAGTGCAAATGGAATGTGAAAACCTAAGTGGGAATCACACGTCTGAAATTCAGCCCTGTTGGGTCCTGGGCTCTGTAATTCACCAAGAGGTAGCCTTACGCTAAGGATTTCCCCTTTCTTATTCTTCTCTTTTTTTTAATTTTTAAGATTTTTGCCATTGAGAATGTATGCTTGCCAGAGAGAGACAGAGACAGTGAGAGGAAAAGTGAAAAGTCACTCCCCGGGGTGATGGCCATGCTACAATCCTTTTTCCTCCATTCTCCTGCTGGATTATGGACACACACATGCATGTGCCTAGTGTGATTTTCAAGCTACCAGGTCCAGGACTTGAACTGTGGTCAGCTATGTGGGAGTCCAGCACCTTAACCACAATGCCAACTGCTGGCCCTATGACTTCCTTTTCTGAGCCTATTTCCATGGGACAACAGATTGCCTCCAAGTGTACTGTCATGAAACTTAAATGTTAAAACATGGATAAATCCCCCAACATTGAAGGCTCACTTGAGACAATCTGAAAGCTTGACAAAGGAATAAGCAAGAGTCAGGGACATGCATCCAATGCCATCTACGCCTTCTGTGACTGGCCCAGGGGACACCCAGAAAGATTAAAAAGTAAGTGAAGAGATGAAGGGATGAATAATCACACCTGAGTCATGGGCAGTCTTGCATGCTTACAGGTCTTCAGCAAAATGAAGCAGTAGTATTTACCTTACAAGGTAGCTGGGAGAATGAAATTAAAAGTGGAATGTCAAAGTGCATAGTCAGAAGACCAGCAGATAGTGTAATGTGTATGTCGCTGGACTCCCACATTGTTGACTGTGGTTTGAATCCTGGACCTGGAGTCTTAAAACTCATGCTAGGTGCCTGTGTGTACATGCCCAAGATCCCAAGAGGAGAATGGAGGAGAAAGGATTGTGGCATGGCCATCCCCTCTAGGGGGTAATTTCTCACTTTCTTTCTCTCTGTCTCTCCACCAAGCATGTGTGCCCTATAGCAAAAATCGCTCAAAAAAAAAAAAAAAAAAGAAAAAAAAAGAAAAGTGAGCCATTAAGTAAGTTAGAATAAGAATAAGTTAGAATAATAAGTAAGTTAGAGTAAGAATTATTATTTAAAATACAGGACATAAGGGTCAATCCTTACACAAAATGCTGAGACAACTGCCCACTTCAGCCCAGATTGCTCAGAGGCATGGAAAAGGGCCCTGTTCGCTCTTCAGTGGCCCTCAGGCCCACAGCAGACTGGACAAGGGCCCCAGAGATTGTTTTTGCAGGTTCTTGACCAAGTGGCCAGGGTGGTACTGAGGAGCCAGAGATCCCAACCAGGGAATGCACAACTAGGAGCAGGCCTGAGGAGGCCACAGTCAGACGGCCAGTCCTGCCAATGAGGGTGACGCCCAGGGATGAGGCTGCTCCCACGAGTACAGGCTGCACCACTTGTCCTAGCTGGGAGCCGGGGCACACCCTATCCTGGGCAGGGCACCCTATGGTCCCACCCAAGCACGGGCCAAGGAGGCATTCCAGATGGATCTGCCCTGTTCTGGTTCTGGCTGCCCTGGGACACATCTCCCATGGCACCACACTTGTGCCTTGGATCCTACTGTCCTGTCACCTGGGGACACATTCTGCCTTTTCTTCCTGTTACTTGCCTGAGTGTCCTTCAGCTCCACTGCAAACCCCAAGACTTCCCTGGATCAGAATGACTCATTCATTAACTTGAACTTGGGTCAGAAGGACTCGTTAACTTTTTTATGTTTTAGATTTGCTGCAGGGTGTGTGCGTTCGCCAGAGAGAGACAGAGAGACACATAGAGAGGGAAAGTGAGAAATCGCCCCCCCGACCCCAGAAGGGGTGGTCACACCACAATTCTTTCTCCTCCAATCCCTTAGGACACACACACACACACACACACACACACACACACACACCCCGAGCATTATTTATTTATTTATTTTAATCGAGCGTGATTTTTCAGCTACCTAGATCTGAGACTTGAACTATAACTACGAAGTCGGTCATGTGGAATCCAGCCACCTTAACTTTCGTGTCACCTGCTGGCCCTACTAACTTATAACCTGACCTCTCTCATTACCTGACTCAGTGAGCCTCTGTTTACTTGCTTACAAATAGTGCTGTCTCTATCTGCCTGTAGGTCTTAGCATTGAAGGAGAAAGCATAGATGAAAGTGTCCCACATGATTTTGGCATATAAAGTTTCTTCTTATCTCGACATTTTCTTTCTCTAATAAAACACGTGTTTGGGACCAGCAGATGGCATAATGGTTACATCACTGGACTCCCAAATCTGGCAGCTTAAAATTCATGCCAGGTGTGTGTGCGTGTGCCCAAAATCCCAAAAGAAGAATGGAGGAAGAAGGATTGTGGCATGGCCATCCTCCTTGGGGAATGATTTCTCGTTTTCTATCTCTCTGTCTCTGTCTCTCCAGTGAGCGCATGCACCCTGTAGCAAAAATCTCAAAAAAAAAAAAAGTATCTTGCTTTCTGCCTTATGTTTGTTGGCATGTATTCATGTATTCCCCGTCAGAAGGGGAAGTCTCTTTTCATTGTTTTCTATTTTGCAAGAGGACACATACGCTCACCAGAGACAGAGAGAGGGGGAGAGAAGAAAGCACCCCACAATGCAGAGTGTCACGCCATAATCCTTTCTCCCCATTTCTCCATCCTCCCATGAGTTAAGGAACAAACACCCATGGGCCTGGCATGTTTCCAAGCTGCCAGGGCCATGAGTCAAACTGTGCAGTTGCACCGTGTGGTACCTGGCTCCCTTAACTACTAGGCCACAGGGCTGGCCCTAGAATGGGAAGCCCTGGAGGATGGGACTCTCCATCCCAGCGCCTGACACGGCCCTGACTTTTGCAAGATTGACAAAGCCACATTCTCTGAGCCTCACCATAAGCTGAGCATTTTCTGTGTATCGTTGGATCATAAGACAAATCCCTAGTGAGCATCTTCTTTTTTTTTTTTTAAGAGGTTTTTACCTTAGGGTGCATGTGCTTGCTGGAGAGAGACAGAGACAGTGAGAGAGAAAGTGAGAAATACAGGGGGGATGTCCACAGGGGCGTTGTCCTTCTCCATTCTCCTCCCAGGATCTTGGGCACACACACACCTGGTGTGAGTTTTAAGCCACCAAGTCCGGGACTCAAACCACAGTTGACCACATGGGAGTCCAATAATATAACTGCTATGCCACCTGCTTAGTGAGCATCTTTGATGTGTCAGGTTCTGTCAATGGCTCTGAGGTTGGCGTCAGTGAACAAAGTCACAGATCTTGCTGTCCTGGGGCTTGCCTCCCAGCAGAGGGAGCAGACGGAAAACAGCAGTGAGTGTTGAAAGTGGCAAGGGCTATGGATAAAAACAGAGTGTGGGGACAGGGGGCAGGTTACAGTGTTAAGTGGGGTGACCAGGGTGGGCCTCCTTAGAACAGTACACTGAGCCGAGGGGATAAGATGGACTGCCATACAGATGGCTGGAGGTGTGTGCTCGTGGCCGAAGGACAGCCAGGGCAAAGGCTCTAAGGTGGAGCCTCCCTGGCCTGTTGGGCTGGAGGAAGGGAATGGGAGAGCACTGGCTCCGAGGTCAGAGCATCTGTTCCTAAGCAGTTCACCGTGACCTGACTGTGTAAGGACTTGGGCATTTTACCTTAGACAAATTAAGAAGTCACTGGAAGTTTGGAGCAGAGGAGTGACATGGTTTGAATTGTGTGTCATTTTTTTCTTGTTTAATTTTTGCCAGAGGGTGCATACACTAGTCAGAGAGAGAGAGAGAGAGAGAGAGAGAAAGAGGGAGAGGAAGAACACACCCAAGGGGGCACCTTCACACGGCAATCTCTCTTTCCTCATTTTTCCATCCTATTGGGAGTCTGGACGTTGCACGCACACACATCTGGTGTATTTTTCAAGCCATCAGGTCCAGGATTTGAACTGTGGCTAACCCTGTGGGATCCAAGTCCCTTAATCACTAGGCCAAATGTCCAGCCTTAAATTGTATTTTAAAAGGATCATTCCTTCTGACTATTTTATGGGTTCAAATCCCTGCTCTACCTCCTTGTAGCTATACTATTGGACAAGGCATTTCACCACTCAGCTTCACTGTCCTGTACAAAAAAAGAGATTACTAATAATATGCATCGAACAGATCCTTGGTAGGAATTCCTGTCTGCTCACGGGATTAAGAATAGCAGTGCTCTGAGTAGCTGATCTGCTTCCACCTCGTGAGCGCCATGGCTGCACTTCCCAGGCTTTCGGGCTGCCAGAAAGCCGAGTGCCAGCACACACTCCACCCGCCCGGATCTTGGGCGCGTCTAGCTTTGTTCCTGCTCTCTGTAACACTTACTTAAAAAAATAAAACTGTCCTAAATGTTATGCCCTTTAAATAATTCCTTTAAAATCATTGTTCTTGATTACAAAATTAATATGTGTTAATGTTACATATTTTGGAAAGCAAATATGAAAGGACCCTGAAGAAAATGTATGTGATCCAATGAAAACCACTTATAATCGTGTTTGTATGTATATTTTTTTCAATTTTGTATTTTTTTTCGGGTATGTATAAATGCTTTGCATATAGCTAAAAAAACACCTCTGCACTTTAAAACATTTCTTCTCTCTCTAGGGGCCAGCAGGTGGCGTAGTGGTTGGGATGCTGGACTTCCATAATGTTAACCACGGATCAAGCTCCAGACCTGACAGCTTAAAACTCATACCAGGCACATGTGCATTGCATTCCCCAAATCCCAGGAGAACAGAAGAGAAGGGATTGCAGCATGGCCATCCTCACTGGGGGACAATTCCTCACTTTCTTTCTTTCTGTGTCTCTGAGAAATGCATGTGCCCCATAGTAAAAATTTCTCTACAAATAAAAATTCTTCTCCTTCTCTCAAGGTCCCTTTAATCCCTTGTCTGGCTGCCAGGAAAGGCACCATCTTGCCACGGTGGACCACAGACAAAGAAAGGGCAAGACACCTTCTGAGCATCAGGCCTACACAGCATGTTGGAAGAACTGAAGAGCTGAAGCTTCTCGGATTCTAAACCGGACCAAGAATATTCTGACAGATTAGAGAGAGAAGCAAGCGGTGGCGAGAAACTGTGGCCGCTAAGAAGGAGCCCTGGTGGGACCAGTAACTGCTGTAACGGTTACATCACTGTACTCCCACATGGTTGACCACAGTTCAAATCCCGCACCCACTGGCCCACACACCAGGCCCGTGTGCATGCGTGCCCAAAATCCCAAGAGGAGAATGAGGAGAAGGGATTGCAGTGTGGTCATCTCCCCTAGGCGCTGCTTTCTCACTTACTGTTTCTCTGGCGAGTGCATGCTTACTATAATGAAAATCTCTCTGGAAAAAGAAGAAGAGGAGGAGGAGGAGGAGGAGGAGGAGGAGGAGGAGGAGGAGGAGGAGGAGGAGGAGGAGGAGGAGGAGGAGGAGGAAGAGGCCCTGCATCATCAGTCTTTCTAGCTTCATCCCAAGAAGTGGGTGTGTGGGGATTAGACACAGTGAGGCAGAGGGGTATTGTAGGACTCCAGAGGCAGGTATGCCCTGTGGCCCCTCATCAGAGCTTGCGAGGCCAGGCCCTTGAGTTCTTGCAGCTGTCGAAGTAGAGCAGATGAGCCCAAGAGCTGCCAGAACATTCTGTAGCCCCTGAGGGGCTGGGAAAAAGAGGGGCGCTGTGGCACTTGGGGGCTGTGGGACGAGCAGTTGCAGTGCACTGGTGTATAGCTGTGTGGGTGTCCTGTGGTTGTTGTAACAAGTTGCCCCAAAATGACGACAGGAAAGTATTCTGTCATGCCTGGAGGCCAGACGTCCTAAATCAGCTCCACTGAACTGAAAGTGAGGTGCGGGCAGTGGGGATACCTCTGGAGGCTGTAGGGAGAACTTCTCGCCACCTCCAGCTTCTGGTTATCCTGTGGCCACATCTCCCTCTGCTTCGCCCTCACAGGGCCTTCTGCGTGGCTGTCTGATCTCACCCTGCCTTTCTCTTATAAAGACTCATGGGATCACATTTGGGCTCCATCCGGAGAATCTTCCTCGGGAGATCTGTATCTTTTGCCATAGGATGGGTGCCACGATGCCCCTAAGATCTGTGTCTTAATCACATATTTTGCCATGTAAGGCAATAGTCGTCTTTGCCACTTAAGGTAGTATTCACAGATCCAGAGGCCCCAGAATTGAATATGTCTTGGGAAAGGAAGGCATTTTGTTCTTGCTAACTACAGGGACTCTGTGGTAGCCAAGAAAGTTGCCTGGACCTGAAGGGGTGCATGGTTGGGAGCAAGGCCTGACTTGAGAATGGCCAGACGGCTGATGGGATGTCTGAGGCCACCACTCGAGACTGATGACCTGGGGACCTGCCTGTCCACTCTGCAGAACGTGGTTCACAATAGATGTAAAATGTGGTTAGAAAAATGAAATTGTGGGACCAGCAGGTGGTGTGGAGCTTAAGGCAGCTGAATCCCACATGGCTGACTGCATGATTCAAGTCCCAGATCTGACAGCTTAGAAGACACTGCCTGTGTGCGTGCATGCCCAAAATCCTAAGAGAATGGAGGAGAAGGCATTGCAGCATGGCCATTCCCCCTGGGGATTGATTTTTTACTTTCTCTTTCTCTCTGGCAAGCACATATCCTATAGCAAACAAAAAGAAAGAAAGAAAAATGAAATTGCCACTTTTCTGCATGCCTGAATGATCTGTAATTAGAATCCATTCCATACACCCTGATACATACATACGCTCAAATGAGTTCTCATTTATAAATACTATTTTTCAGGCAATTTTTTTTTCTTTTTTTTTTTTTTTTTTTTTAAATTTTTTTTTTTTTCTCATCACAACACACATATGAATTTTCCATCCAAAATACACTGTGCATTGGCTCAATCAAGCACATCAACATATATGTTCTCAGCAAATGATTTCCCAATTTTTGTGTCCTGCATACCTTGCCTTTTGTTTTGCCATCCTAGATTCCCCATCCCCACCCTCTGCCATGTCCC
>NW_006159505.1:5817093-5817808 GCF_000334495.1 Tupaia belangeri chinensis | reverse complement strand
TATTAAATTATATTGCCTAACACTCATTCCCTGAGTATCATCACAACACACCAAGTGTAGTTTCCCATCTAGGATAAACTGCATAGTGTCTCAATCAAGTATGTTGTCACCAATACTGTTCCATTTCTACTTTCATACATATAAATATGTTTTTTATCCTATGTTTGACCCTCAGCCCTTTCCCCCTCTCCCAATTACTCTATCTCTGCTATAGACAGCTATCCTCCAGAGGGGTCATTGAAAATGCGATACCTGCGAGTAGAGGGAGAGGGGTCACGAGTCCAAAGTTTTTAACAATAGGGAAAATAGATTCCATTCAAGGTTGGATCAAGTGTGGGTCTCGTGCAGTTCCGCAACTGTAGGTGAGTCTCCATGGAATACAGTCTCCGGAAGGCAGTTCTGGCAAGCAGAGTTGACCATCAGTTGATGCGGCACAGCAGCCATCTTGTGGTTAGCAGGAACGGTGTTGTGGAGGTCTGCAGCGTGACTTATCCTCTGGTGTCTGGCTTCCCTAAGAATGGCAGGGTAGTGCCTGTTCTTGCCTGAGGTAATGCAGGGCTGGTATCCATCATCTTCTCACTGTCCATAGGTAGATAAAATCCTTCTCTACAGTGTATTTCTCAGTTGGTTTAAGGCAGTTAAAGGTTCTTTCTGTTGCTTATAGTTGCAAATTCTTAATCTTTCTCTTCAGTTTCAGCTGGCTGGCCCAGAGGCC
>NW_006159505.1:5812965-5815367 GCF_000334495.1 Tupaia belangeri chinensis | reverse complement strand
TTTTTTTTGCTATAGAGCGGGTGCACTCACCAGAAAGATAGAGAGAGACAGAGACAGAAAGCGAGAAACCACCCCCCAGGGAGGATGGCCACACCACAATCCCTTCTCCTCTATTCTCCTCTCGGGATCCTGGGCACACATGCACACGCACCCGGCATGAGTTTAAGCCATCAGGTCCGGGACTCGAACCGCAGTCAACTACATGGGAGTTCAGTGACATAGCCATTACGCTAACTGCTGGTCCCTTCAGGCCAATTTTTAAACGTAATGAAATGGTATAAACTTCTTCCCATGTCATTAAAGAGTCTTCTGCATCGTAATTCTTATGAACACCTTTAACATCCCATAGATCAAATACCCAATCTTGTTGGATTTATATAAAAAAAGATAGTTTGGGGGCCAGCAGGTGGTGTAGTGGTTAAGGCACTGGACTCCTACATGGTCGACTGTGGTTCAAGTCCTAGATCTGGCAGCTCAAAACCCACATTGGGTGTATGTGCCTATATGCCCAAAATCTCAAGAGGAGAATGGAAGAGAAGGAATTGCAGCGTGGCCCTCCTCACTAGGGGTGATTTCCTACTTTTGTCTCTCTGGCAAGTACACAAGCCCTATAGCAAAAATCTCTTTAAAAAAAATTCAATGATTTTCACAGGTTGGAGTACTCTGGGGAGGAGTAGGGAGACTGTGGTGGGCTTTCTGTTGGTTGTAAGAAAGCTATACTATTTAAAGCTGACACCAGAGACCTGATAGGGACTTACTGACTGTGTAGAACATCTTTCTCCTTTGCTTTTGACTCTACATATAGTTGTGATGCCAGATTATATTTATAGCATGATGGGAGGTCAACACATGGTCAGGCACCGTAACAAGGCTTTGGTCAGCGCTGGACTGCCTATGCGACCGTGCTCCCACAGGCTCATCGCGGGCTCTGCCACGTAGCCTGGCGTGTAGCAGGCTGGACCACCCAGGTTTGCGTCGGGCATTCTGTGAATGTACAACGACAAAATCGCCTAATGATGCACGCATGAGAACAATCCTTGTTGTTAAGCAAGACGTGAATATCTTAGAAGGTTTTTATGGGGATGAACTACATCGTATGCAAATTTGAAATCGCAATTCATTAAAATGAATGAGACTTAGATTTCACAGTTTATTGGAAAGAAGCCATTAGTGCATGAACTGGCTCCTGCAGCTGGATTGGTCTTAGGAGACGTGGCATCATCAGAGCATCTGTGACGATTGTCTCCTGCCTCAGCGTCTCTTCTGCCTCTCTCCCGGCCCACAGCCAGAAGGGTGTGTTTGAGACACAACGTCCCAGGCCACATGGGTGTGATAATGAGGAAACAGACCGAGGGGTGCTGAGACACTTTCACTCCCACAGTCATCACTGAGGGGCTACGGCTTGTCCTCATGTCTGAGTTCACTTACACACTGGGCTGGGCTGGGCCAGATAGCATTGGAACAGGCCAGAGGTGTGTGAGAAAACCTCAGGACGTAAGATTTTATATCCTGGTCCAGGCTAAATTGGAAAAGTGAGTCCTTAGCTCGGATAAGAGGGGCAGATGACCCAGGAGGCCCAGGGAAGCCATCTAGGAGTTCACACTGGCCACAGACAATCTGTATTCGGATCACTGAGCATTCACCCTGTGACTGTTGATGGTCTGAAAGGTATAAGATGTATTTAAATCTACTTTGATGCCCATTAATATCCTCACACATGTCTGCAGAGCTAGCAAAAAAATTTGAGGGCACTTCCAAAAATTCATGGAAAATCCATATTATGAGTTCAGTCTATGCCCTGGTGGTTAAGGGAGCCAGATCCCACATGACTGGTTGTGTGGTTCAAAGCCCAGACCTAGTAGCTTGAAAAACATGCCAGGCACGTGTCCATCTGTGCCCCAAATCTTGACAGGATGGAGAAATGAAAGAAAAGGGATTGTAGCATGACCACTCCCCATCAGGGTGCATTCTCCCTCTCCTTATCTCTGTCTCTCTCTAGTGAGCACACGTCATTTGGCAAAATGAAATATAGGATGCATATTATAAAACAATTATACATGGATTTTAAAATATTTTTATAGCAAAATAAACTCATACTTTAATTCCATTTTCCATGAACTTTTTCTTGTTATTGTTACGTTTTTGCCATACGGTGGTTGCACTCTCTGGAAAAAGGCAGAGAGAGGGGAAGTAAGAAATCACCCCCACCCCAGGGCAGATGGCCATGCCACAATTCCTTCTCTTCCACTCTCCTCTCAGGACTTTGGGCACGCATGCACACACATCCTGCGTGATTTTCAAGCTGCTGGGTCCAGGACTTAAGCCATGGTGGTCAGCCATGTGAGAGTCCAGTGCCTTAACCACCATGCCACCTGCTGGACTCTCCACCAACTTTTTTTTTT